>NC_092497.1:60985476-61147976 GCF_047495875.1 Pithys albifrons albifrons | reverse complement strand
AGATAAACCCCTCAAAATTAAAATCAGTCTCTCCTCTCGAAAACAGGTGTTAAAGGTTCAAACTCTGGAGGGTGGGTTGGGAGGAGCCCCCTCAGAGAGTTTTTCTCACCATACCAACACAAAAGGTTTGGGCTTGGAGTCCCAGGGTGAGGACAAAGCGTGGCTGATGACTTTTAGATTCAAGCTGAATGATGGGCGGAGATGAGAAAACAGATGCCCAGCACCTGGGGGTGGGGAGAAGTTTGTTTTCTTTTTGCTCTGGTCTGTTTACAGTTATATGTTTATCTACATATATCTGTATATATATATAGTAGTTAAGAACAGTTGTCCTTCTTGTATCTATTTTCAAATTAAAGTTCCTTTTTCTTAATAAAGAGTGACATGATTATTGTGCAGGAATCCTCTCCTCTGCTTTTCGGTAAACATTTTGGGTTTTTTTCTCTCAAACTAAGACAATTGGTTTTTACCAATTACCACACAGTAGACACATCAGACCACATCGGGTCCCAGACCAATCCTTGGATCTTTGCTCCAAATTTTCTCAGTACAAAAAAGTTATGTGGACAAATGTTTTAAACACAAAATAATCAACATCAGTGGAAATTGACTGAGTCACTGTAGGTTCTCAGTAGTAGTTTCTCAGCTGTCAAATCACTTGCCTTGGGGAAAGAGTCAGACTCTGAACCCTCCTGGCCAGAGCAGGTTCCCAGCCAGGTATCACCTCCTTCAGGGGAAGTCCCCAGCCCAGGGGAAAGCAGGAACACTCCAGGCGTGTCCCCTGAGTCTGCAGCTGCCCCACTGCACATGCAAACACATCAGCATGGCTGGATCAAGAACAAATGATCCTCGTCCCCACTGCATGAAACCTGTCCTGGGTTGAGCTGGAAATGCCAACTGCCCAACACAGTCAGAGCCTCCCTCCTCCCACCGAGAAAAGGGAGGAAAGAAAAAAAACCCTCAGACTACGTTTATGCTTAAACTAACTCCATATATTTATGCAGAAAAAATTAAGAGAAACTACAATATAACAGACACTTACACAAGTTAGAAATAACAAGA
Source organism: Pithys albifrons albifrons (assembly GCF_047495875.1). Lineage (NCBI taxonomy): Eukaryota > Metazoa > Chordata > Aves > Passeriformes > Thamnophilidae > Pithys > Pithys albifrons. The sequence continues at coordinate 61,146,917 of NC_092497.1, read as the reverse complement.
AATAACTCCCCACTCCCCATTAAAACCAGATGCCATCACTCCAGATCCATAAGCACCCTAAAAGACACCCAGCAAGAAACAGAAGGTGTAACAACAAAGTGTTTCTACTTCCCTGAGCTCACACAAAGTGCAGTGAGGCAGCAGCAGCAGCCGGGCCCAGACAGCAGGGCAGCAGCTGCGGGTCCTGCCTCTACTTCAGCCATGATGGAACTGAGTGAGCACCTCCCACTCTTGTGTTCATATCTCAGGTCTGTGTCAGCTGCTATGAAACACTTCTTTGGTTACCCAGGCAGGTGATCCCTGTCTCTCCTGATCTATGCAGACCCTCTGAGCCTGCTAATTCGAGGCCTTGCTAAAACTACCACAAACCACGACAACAAGGGAGAAGGGAGGAGAAGGGAAGAGCTCTGGCCTACAGAATCCACCTCACATTGTACTCAGCCCAAGGGAAAATGCATCAGCCAGGCAGCAAACCCCTTCCACCTTTGTGAAATTTGCCATTAGGCTTCAGTCAAGATCATTTTTGCACTCCACCTGTGCCATTTCTTCACAAAGTGGTCATCATTCAAAGAGAGGAATGGAAATACCAATTTCTCCAGATTTACTCCAAAAAATAAGCCTTAGAACACAGAAACTCTGAAATTCAATTCCCTCATTGTAAGAGACACCTAAAATCTTACTGTCCTACTTCCCTGACCCACATTTCTCATCATTAAGAGGTTTCCTCTTCATCTCCTATGAAAGTAAGGCGAAATTACAACACAAAATTTCATGCTTTACTAAATCAGCACTTTGCAAGAATATTCGTATCAAAGAAGAATTTCAAGCTGGATATAACACTTTTCTGCATTAAAATAAAAATTAATGAGAAGCCCAAATTTATGCAAACATACTGTTAAGATTTAGAAATGTATTTTTCTACATTAAGAAAACTGTAGCAGTAACCACTGCCCAGACAGGAATTTCCCTGCACTCTTGGTCTCAGATCCCAGGAGAGAGGGAAAGAAAATGCAGGAGTCTCTGAAAATTCACATTTTTTATGGATCAGAGCATTTTGCTTTGAAACTAGTAAGCATATACATTCAATATGCTCTAAAGAGGTTCTGTTCAAGAACCCCAGTGATTAAACTTTCTTATGACATTATTTCAGACTCCCATTACTTCTCCCATTACTATTTTTTCATCCATAAAATCTATGATCCTTATCATTGTATTGTACTGTCACCAGTAAGCACATGGGCTCCTGCTCTAAATGGAGATTTTTTATGTTACCTTCTTAATATAACAAACTGAAATAATCATAACCACCTTTATATATTTTTAATTTTTTTTAAATTGGTATCTAAATTTTGTGATCATTGTATCTAAATCTAAACACTGATTTTATCTAAAATTCATGAATATCTAAGGTCAAATTTAGCAAGCCTGGAAAGGATCATCAATTCTGATTTGTTCCTACACCCACAAATTTTACACAGCCCTTCACTGCTGAGCCCAGAATCTTCTCCCTGTTATTCTTTACTGTTCTGTCAATTTTTGTCATTCATCCCATCTGACCAGCGGGGGAACTGTTTCTTCAAGGACATAACACACTGAAATCAGGGACAGAATGCTCACACTGTCACAGCTACCTCAAAGAAATTTTAAACCACATTTTTTTAAGCCCTGGGTCAAGGGGTTGTGCCTTGGAGGAGGTTCTGGCCGATGGTGGGATGGCCGGGAGGGCTGCACTGGTGCCTGCCCAGCTGTCTGCCCCACCCTTCCCAAAAGTTCCCCATCCAGGGAGGAGAGGAAGGGCTCAGCTGCTCCAGCGGCAGCTGCTGAACCACTGCAGATTAGTTCTTGACTGCCAAGGTAATCTGAAATAGGTGTCAGTTTAAACTTCCTGTGCTGGGCCATTAACCACAACGGATCAGCAGCTGTTGCTCAGCTATTTCCAAAAGAGGGGCAAGGCTGACAGGGGCAACAAATCCAGCACAGCTGTTCCAAGGTAAGACAGCTCCACTTACTAACTTGAGCCTTAAGAGGACCACTGCATCACCTTCATCAATACCTAAAGGGAAGTTCTGGCCAGGTGGGGGTTGGTCTCTTCTCCCAGGCACTCAGCAATAGGACATGGGGGCACGGGCTCAAGCTCTGCCAGGGGAAATGGAAGTTGGAGAGCAGAAAAAAATTCTTTCCAGAGAGAGTGTTCAGGCATTGGAATGGGCTGCCCAGAGAGGGGGTGGATTCCCCATCCCTGGAGATTTTTAACCTGAGATTGGCCGTGGCACTGAGTGCCATGATCTGGTAAAGAGACTGGAGTTGGACCAAGGGTTGGACTGGATGATCTCGGAGGGCTCTTCCAACCCAATCGATTCTGTGATTCTAAAACACTTGTGAGAATGAAGTGTGGGGTTTTCTTTACTGTCCTTATTCAGAACACATCAAATCAAACCAATCTGCATTAACAGGTTCCCTGTTGACTGAATCCTGTATTGGATTTTCCGTTATTCTGTTTGAAGGTTGCCTTCAGGTTAAATGCTTTGTATGTAAATATCCTTCTGCTTGTCCTTTTCCAGCTGGGGCAAAGTACCAGCACACCAAGTGATGTGTTTTGGAACTTATCAAAAATGAGTATCGGGCATTGTCTTAGACATTTAATAGAATCATAGAATGGATTGGGTTGGAAAAGCCCTCTGAGATCATCCAGTCCAACCCTGGATCCAACTCCAGTCCCTTTACCAGATCATGGCACTCAGTGCCACGGCCAATCTCAGTTTAAAAATCTCCAGGTATTGGGAATCCACCAGGGAAGCTTTCAAGGTTTGCCAATCTAAAAATGTTTATCCCTTGAGATGCACCCTTTAATTCTCCACTGTCCTACACACTGAAAAATTGTCCACTGGACTCAAATAATAAAAGCCCATTACTCTGATTCTTTCCAGACAGAGCAGAAAACCTATTCCTGCCTTTTGCAGCATCACACTGAACAACTGTATTATTTCCACCTGGTGATAAGCCTGTCCTTCAAGAAAATTGCCTTCGCTGACAGCATATTTAACCCTCATATTCCCACGCAAATTTAAGAACATTTCCCAAAACTTCCCATCAGTAGCAGCTAAAAGGGAGGCCATTTTGTTTGTTTTCCACCATCTGGGCTATGCGGGCACACAAATGTAATGAGCAGCCTGAAATGCTGTGTTGCTTTTGAGTGTGATTAGAGAGAACTGAGAGAACAGCACAGAGCAGGAATTGTCCGTGAGTGGAACAGCCGATCTGTTCACATTCTCATTCATTCTCCATTATCACACTCGGGTCATCAGAGAAATGGAGGAAGGAGCATGAAACACAACTGCTCTTCATCAGCTTCTTTTAACACACTTGGGCTCAGATATCAGAAAACGAATTGGAACTTACGTAACACCGCTCCTTTTAATACATTTGAAAGGCTGACATTGAAAATAATTGATAACAAAGTATATACCAAACTATGACCTCTAGATTAGTACTGTGAATTCCTGAGGTTTTCAGCCATGTGGAAGAGAAAAGGAAAGGGCCAGTGAGGAGCAATTACCACCTATCCCAATACAATGTGTAAAAGGGTTAGTCCCTTTTAAAAGGAGATCACACAATTTTCTCCATACTCAGCTTCATAAAGAGGATTTTCGTCTTACCTTTTCTATCCCCTTCTGCACCAAGGTCATATTTGTGGACAGCAGACTAAAACACTGAGGTATTACTATACCTGACTTTCCTAAATTTGGTAAAGGTTTGGGGTTTTTTATTTTGTTCTTTCATAAATTAATTCAGAACTTGGCAAGAGACTTCACCCCATCATTTTATTACAGGACACTTCTGTAAGTTCAACACTTGGCCTGCACTCCCCAACCATGAACAGAAACACCATCTGTTCATCTTCATAACTGACCCATGTTCTCCACATTCCTTAAGACCCAGAGGTGAAGGAATGAGAAGATCAGGGTCAGAGCTCTCGTGTGGCTCATGCAGGTCAAGTGTGTGTGTGAGAAATAAGCCCACATTTGGAATTTTACTAAGGAACGGTAATAATCAAAAATTCACTCCTATTAATACAAAAAGAGTGACATCATAAGTCATACATTTCAGGCTATGAACTGCCAAGTTCAGCTTTTATTATATTGTCAGGAAAATTCCCACTTCTTCCTTTGTAATTCTGGGTTGGGAGGCTCCTTAGCTGGTTAGTCGTGCTGGATTCAGAACGACTGAGGAAATTTAAAACAAGATTTGCATTTAAATACTGTATTGAACACAAACCACTCCAGACATCATTTGAATCATGACTTATATTGGATCGGGGTGATTCACAAGCCTGCACACTCAACCTTCAAGACGATCATCTTTGTTATTCATGGCTAATTGCGTATGCTCTCACTGCACATGACTTGTTCCTGTTTACTTTTGTATTTCTCGTAATCTTTTAAGGACTCAATTCTGGAAAGTTTAAGCCATTAAAAAGTCTGGCACAGGTCTTTGTTTTCCTGTTTTAACTGAAAACAAAAATTGAAATAAAAACCATTTACATGAAATAACTTTAATAAGAATAAAGAATTTATAATAAGGAAGTATTTATCTTGGGTGACCTATCAGGGTCATCTCCAGGGGTCCCTTCAGCACTTTTAGGGATCAGAAGACCATTTGTCTTGCAGGAAAGGCATCAGCACCTGATCTCACAGATCCTGCAGAATTTTGGAAAACCATTAGTGTAGGCTTGGTCTTTGCTCACAATAACTTACTGTCAGAGCACATCAGCAGCATAATCTATTTTAAACAGGATTTCACTACACTGATGATGAAAGAATTAATCGCATATCATCACACAAACATTTTACCAATTAATTTGAGACACATATTGAAGTCCAACATCAGTATTTGGGGACCAAAGGAACCAGTTTTAGCCATATGCATTTCCATGCTGATATAAGCACAGTGTACTATGACAACATCTCTCAGAACATTCATCACAACCAAGTATTTTGTACAAGGGATGATGTTCAGAAAAGTCTGGACTAATAAATAATTTAAAGCATTATATTTCAAAGTGACCACAGTTTCCTGCAGAAACTACTCCACTGGTTACACAGAACAATAGTAAAAGTCTTTCACACTAAAGAGGTACAGGAAGAAGCAACACCACAAAAATCATCATAATCAGTATTGTACTTTTGCCACCCTCTTTCCTTTTAGAAAACAACAAAAAAAGTAGTGGAAGCACCTCTGCAACTACTGTTTCTTCCAACATTTAGGCAGCTGTCATGAACATTCAAAACATCCAACCCAGGATATCTCATATCACCAACCCACCTTTTGAAACCAGTTATTCCAAGTGATAAGTTTCTGAATGGTGTTTCAAAATTTAGTATCACCCAAAGCATTTCTTACTGATAAACAGATCTGTGATTCTAAAAATAATTACATACAGAGGAAATGTTTCGAGGGGAAATGTTTTAAAGCAGAAATTAATCTCAGACTTGTCTTCACCAAGCCTTTTTAGTGCATCGCTGCATTTAACAGAACTGAGAAGGAGAAAAGAGTATTTTACCAGCTACTTCGAGTCTCCTTAAAAATATGGAAGAGTCTGAGACTTCCAGGAAATGGCTTTCAATATACACTTATGTGCATTTTCAAAGAACTGCAATTCTGACAAAACAGTCATAATTCTATTGCCTGTATTAGATAACACAAAAAACCTAAACCAGACAGTAAGAAGAGAGTGGAAAAATAATTGAGGAGCCCTTTCAGCAGAACGAACAGCAAAGGGTTGAAGAAGTGTTTAAAAACAGAATTAGATTTATATTGTGCTATTCACCAAAATTTACTGAAAACACTTCTTTGCAAACCAAGCAGTGATACGTTTCTTGCTACGCCATTAAAAGGTATTTTACAGGGTATGACTCTCCAAATCAAGTCAAAACCGGGCCCCACTGATCCCCTGAAGAAAAATCCTGTCAAATGAAAAATGCCCCTTATGGCCCACGGACAAGGTCGTCCATGTGAACCGACAGGAAGAATTTTACATCTTGCCCTAAACAGCGAATAGGACGAAACAATCTGGCAGCATATGCGTCCTCCAAAAATCGCCACACATTTCCCTGCAGAGGCACGGAGGGTTCCGCCGGCAATGACCTAATTACTAGAATGAAAGCTGCGTATCTGACAAAGGGGAAGAAAGGACCCACAGCTTCATACATAATTTATTAAGATTTCCCACAGCACTCAGGTCGCTGCGCGGACCGGAGCGCCCTTTGTGATGCTGAGCACACGCGGGGACTCACTCGGCGTGTCCGCGGGCGCTGCCGCCACTGCCGCGGCCCCCGCGCTGCGGCACCGACCGAACAAAGCGGGGCCGTCCAGCCGCCAGCGCCGCCGAGCCGTGCCGAGCCGAGCCGAGCCGCTCCCGGCCCCGCTGCCGGCCCCGCTTTGTGCGCCCGGTCCCGCCCGCCGGCTCTGCGGTGCGGTGCGATGTGGGGCTGCCCTCCCCTCCCCGCCTCAGCCCTTCCTCGCACCCCGTTTTTTTTCCGGTTTTTTGTTTGTCCCTTTAACCCGCCAAAGCCGCTCAGCGTGCCCGGTGAGGGTGCGGGCGCGGCCGCCGCTCTCCCTCCCTCCCTCCGCACTCACCCCATGGCCGCGGCTCCTCCATCCCCGCGCAGCGCCCGGCCCGGCCCGGCCCCGCCCGCCACAGCGCCGCGCGCGGCACCGCGGCCACGTGACCACGCGCCAATGGCGCGAGCGGCGGCCCCGCGCGCCACGCCCCGCGCGCGGCCCCGGCGACGGGGGCGGGGAATGGTCCGCCCGGCCCCGCCGAACCCAGCCCGGCCCCGCCGAACCCAGCCCGGCCCCGCCGAACCCAGCCCGGCCCCGCCGAACCCAGCCCGGCCGAACCAAACCTGGCCCTGCCGAACCAAACCTGGCCCGGCACGGCCCGGCAAGGCCGAACCAAACCCAGCCCTGCCGAACCAAACCCGGCCCGGCACGGCCCTGCTGAACTCAGCCCGGCCCGGCCCGGCCGAACCAAACTCAGCCCTCACGAACCCAGCCCGACCCGGCCCGGCCGAACAAAACTCAGCCCTCACGAACCCAGCCCGACCCGGCCCGGCCGAATCAAACCCAGCCCTGCTGAACCCAGCCCGACACGGCTCGGCCGAACCCAACCCGGCCCGGCCGAACCTAGCCCGGCACGGCCCGGCTCAGCTGAACCCAACACAGCTCTCCCGAATCCAGCCCTCCCGAATCCAGCCCGGCCGAACCCACACCAGCCGAACCAAACCCAGCCCCCTGCCTAACCCAGCCGCGCCCAGACCAGCCGAACCCAGCCCAGTCCGACTCAACCCAATCCAGCTTAACCCAGCCTGGCCCGGCTCAGCCCAGCCCGGTCCAGCCTGACCCGGCCCGGCCCGGCCCCCGGCTCCGTCTCGGAGCTCCGGGCCAGCGAGCCCACCCTGCGCAGCCCATCCTGCCTCAGTCCCCGCCGCTGTCACTGATCGCCCCCCGCTCAGGGACCGAACACCGAGTCACACCGACACCTCCCGCGCTGCACTTGCAGGAACGAGAATCTTCTGTGTAAAAACGAAAATTCTGCCTGTGCTCGATTAAAGCTACTGCCGTTCACCGTATTTTTCAAGAGATACATATTGAGACGTTGTGTATTAAAAGGCAACAGCAAGTGTATATCCTTCAAGGGCACCTCAGATTTATTTGACCTTCATTGAAAAGCTGTTTCCATGTGCTTTTCAGGTATAAATTTGATACCGCTACTTGGTAGTCTAACAACAGATCAAACACGTACATTTAAGCTATACCACATTAGAACAGTAAGCATTAGCTGGAAAAAATCTAAAAGACAAATGAGCAAACAAATGAATTCATGGAACTATGTTATAATCTCTAAGAACTGATCTCTCTTCAAGGGCAAGGGTGTAACAAAGTATTCACGAAGATGACTTCAAACCCCACAGAAGTGTACCACTGAAATAGAGGGGACTGCAGAAATTAAGCCATATTCCAGCTCTTTGAGTTTGTAGTCTGTATTATCATTTTAAAAAAAGTTATCTAATACAACATGTTGAAAAAAATGCCAGCTCTGATGTAAAAGTCAGCTTTGTAGAAACAGCACAAAATTAAATAATTGTAATCCTCCAGAATAATTCAAGAATCAATCTGTGGGCAGCACAGCCCATCTCAGCAGAACAGGCCATGACAAGACCTGGAAAAGTGCAATGGCTCCTCACCTACAGCAGAGAATGCCCTTCCCTGACACACATCACAAATTACGGAGCTATATCCTTACACAAGTGGACATAAGGATAATATTGCTCATTAAAAACATATATCCTTACGTGCCCAAGGGAATTTCACTCTTCCTAAAATCATTCCTTTGATTTGCATCAAACAAGCAAGCTTGTGATACCTCGTGGCTGGGAACAGATAAAATTAGAGGCAGTACAGGCCTGTGTGTGAATGGGCGCAATTGCACCACAGATCCCTTAAATGCTACCGATTTCACAGGTCTCCTTCAGTCACAGAAGGCAACAGTCCCCTCTAAGGAAAGATGCTCTTTACCAGATCACCTTTCATCAAATATTTCACTACTCAGGAGATGTGTGACATGCCATCCTTCAGCACAGTATCTCACAAGACCCTCTTTGACCTCGCCAGGATGGCAAACTCCAGAGGTGCTGTCACTTCAGCTGCTACAGCAAAACATCCTGCACCAAAGTTAAGTGGGCTGATCTCAGGCTGTGTGATTTTTTTGCCACAAAGCTTCTATTAACGACAGCAATCGTGGACATCCCATGGTTTATGGTGGTTTGTGATTCACTTGATTTCATTTCACAGAGACCAAGCTCATCCTCCCTCAGCTGTACCCACTCCTCCTAACAGGTTTAAAGTTCAGAACCTGGCTATGCCTTGGACCTAAACCCATCTCTCTTGGTATCTTATTGATACTGTTCCACACCTCAGAAAAGCAAACCAAAATGCTCCCAGTTACTATTGTGAAGCTCTCTCCATCTCGGAATTATTTACACCACTGTTAAGTGCATAATCCAATAAGCACAGACACAGTTCAACACCTGTGTTATCAGCTGACAATCTGTTGCAACACGAGTTGTGGCCTATACAGCAATCAGTAATATTAAATCACAGAATCACAGACTATTCTGAGCTGGAAGGGACCCACAAGGATAATCAACTCCAACTCTTAAGTCAATGGCCCACACAGGGGATTGAACCCATGACCTTGGCGTTATTTTTAACCAACTCATGTTCAGAACTGGCAAGTGCAACATGGTCTGCGGTGACATCCTTAGGCATGCAGAGACAACACCAGAGAACCAATGACAAGGAAAATTCCAGAGAAACTGAAACTCTATGTACTAAAAAAATTCTTTCCAGAGAGAGTGCTCAGGCATTGGAATGGGCTGCCCAGAGAGGGGGTGGATTCTCTATCCCTGGAGGTTTTTAACCTGAGCTTGGCCGTGACACTGAGTGCCATGATCTGGTAAAGGGACTGGAGTTGGACCAAGGGTTGGACTGGATGATCTCGGAGGTCTTTTCCAACCCGATCCATTCTGTGATTCTAAAGCAAAAACCCCTAAGTTTTAAGAAGTATGGTTAAATTTCTAGAACCCAAAATGGAAGTGTTAAACATGGAAGGCTACATAATGCATTCCATTTATTTACACACATCATACTGCATTTTCTGCAACTGGCAAAAACTAACTGTAGTTGTCACTATGTCAAGAGATTCTTGCTAGGCCTGGTAATGGCTAATTCTTTCAGAGTCTGGTAGTCACAACCTGCTTAAGTCTGAGCAAATTCAGTACTGATGAATGATCTCAAATCCACTGCTCTATAGCCTGAACTCCCTTATTTATTTGCAGAATAAGCAGAAGCACAAACTCTCTGATGCTTTCTGCCAAGTTGAACAGCTGTGTGGGAGGGAAAAAGCCTTTCCCTCTTTACTCAGTGATGCCCATTCTGTTGTGGTTTCATAAACATGGCAGCTTATGGTCTGTGTCACACGTACCTGCCTCTGAAGCAAAACCCACTACCAAGTGAAATCCAGTTTAGTGAACAACACGTTATGAGCCATAAGGTGACCCTTCTCATATTGTACCTTCCAGTGGTGTCAAAACACTGAAATACAAACAGTGAGTGGTACTGTGAGAAACATTCTTACCCTCCTTCAACACTGCTTTCAATGTGCAGTGCTGGATTCTGCTAATAGAACTGATGCCAATGAAACAGTATTTGAAAAAAACCCCAAACCAAAACAACAAAAAAAACCCACCACCCACCTCAGGCTTTCAGGAAAAAAGGAAATACAGAAAGGAATTGCACAGGGAAAAGTCTTCTTTAGGCTAAGCGTATTTTTGGTAGTTATTTTATCTGGCAGAAGGACCAAAGTGTCTTTTTCTTCTTTGAAAGACATCATTACCAAGACAGACTGAGCAATACCTGCAACGTATTACATAAAACTACACTGTAAAATGTATTAGAAGAACCAAATCTCTGCATGAACCCCAAGTAACCTATCAAATCCCAGGGACAGAAAGTTTTAGTATTGAAAAATACCAGTTCAATTTCCATATTCAAAAATACAACTACTTCTATTATTTTGGACAAGATGCCTGCACAGCATTTTCAAACAGTCAATTGGACATTTGGGTGCAGAAATGGAATTTGCACTATTTTTATACAATGATTTAATCTATGCACTGTTTCCCAACTTCCTACCACATTTATAAAAGTGCAGTTTGAGATCAAATAAAATTGTCGTAACTGTTTCCCCCCACTACTAAGTAGTGCTAAATAGAACCTCTGAGCAGGTTAAGGTCCACATGCTTAAAAACATCAAGTACATTCCCCAAAATATCTATTTGCTTCATAAAAGCAAGTCTGCTACAACAGAAAATGGAAGAGATTTTCTGGTTTTAGATAACTGGCTTATAAATGGGACAGTTCTCTCAGCCTTTACAGCCTCACCCTCTACAGCAATACCCTTGTCCCCAGGAGCCTTCCACTATTTAATGTATTTAAAGTGCTTGATTTTTCATTATTAGTCATTTAACATGCACAGTACTACTCACCTCAGAGACTCTGGGCAGGGAGTGGTTGGACAATGAGCTCAAAACTCTCTCTGGTGCCAGGCACTGTGGTTGGTATTACTCGCCAATGTGACACAGTGTTGCCCCTCAGTTCAGGAGAGAGATTGAGGGGCTGGAGCGGGTCCAGAGCAGAGCAACAAGGCTGGAGAAGGGACTGGAGCACAAGTGCTGTGGGGAGAGGCTGAGGGAGCTGGGGGTGTTTAGCCTGGAGAAGAGGAGGCTCAGAGGTGACCTCAGCACTGTCTGGAACTCCCTGAAGGGAAGTTCTGGCCAGGTGGGGGTTGGTCTCTTCTCCCAGGCACTCAGCAATAGGACAAGGAGGCACGGGCTCAAGCTCTGCCAGGGGAAATTGAACTTGGAGAGCAGAAAGAAAGTCTTTCCAGAGAGAGTGCTCAGGGATTGGAATGGGCTGCCCAGAGAGGGGTGGATTCCCCTTCCCTGGAGGTTTTTAACCTGAGATTGGCCGTGGCACTGAGTGCCATGACCTGGTAAAGGGACTGGAGTTGGACCAAGGGTTGGACTTGATGATCTCAGAGGTCTTTCCCAACCCAAATGATTCTATTCTATGAATCCAGAAGCTTTATAGTGCACCCAGGAGCATCTCAGAATTCCACAACACTGACAAATGGAAGCTCTATCCATGGAACATTTACCTTTTTCTTCACAATCTTCTTTTCAGTCCTCCCTTTGTTTGGTTTGGACCAGGTATTCTTAATGCAAGAGCTGATTTCTTGTAAGCATTCTGACATTTTTGTAGTAATAAATCAGTTAAATATCTATTTAGCTAAAGGTCATCAACATTTACTTGCCAATAATCTCGAAAAAGAGGGAAGGTTAATTTCCATGGAATCATGTAAGTAAAGGCCTTTTAGAAAAAAAATGTTATCCATCACCACTCTCCAAGTCTGGTAAGATTAAAAACTTCCAGCTAGAGGCAAGTTTCTCCAAGCCCACTGCATCAAGAAATGCTATGACAAGGTCTAGAAACAGAAAGGTCTTGCTAAATCATGGCTGTGAGTTCTCTCACTATAATTATAATCTTTTGAACACTTAAATTAAGGCCAAGCCTCAGAGGCTCTTAAGCTACAACAGGACAACTGTATCAAATCAATATAGAAAAACTGTCTTTTACAAGAAGTAGTATTGGCAAGGAATCTGAGGATACATATATCATCCTCAAAAATATCAAAAAATTCTGTATTTCAGTACACAACAGTAATTACTCAGGAATTCAAAGAAGGACCACAAAAAATGGCTCGGTTTGTCAAGGAAGATTTATGCTGTGTGGTTTAAGGAGTTCAACTCAGCTGGCTTAGTTTTTATACACTGTATATTGAAGGTATTTTCAGGTGTCACATGTTTAAAGAGAGCCATCAGCACAGATCAGAGAAACTGGGAATGAATTTGCTAACATTTGTGTGGTTAATCAAATCACAGAACTTCAGCAGGAACTGAGCCCACAAACTGAGACAAGGCACTGATACCGAAGGGGTTTTAATGTTTTCATTTTTGTAGATTTTAGAAATACTTGTAACTGTAGTAAAATGTAGAGTTAGTGTGTTAGTATTTCTAACAGCTTCGGTTCAATGTTCATGCATGCCAAGCCCTAGCACGTATCAGTAGCTAAAGTTATTTTAGTTATTTAGTCTTGTTTCAAGGTAAAGAGCTGAAGAGTAACAGAAAAGCCGGCAGAGTGAGACAAACACTGGGCAGAGTGAGACAAACACTGGGCAGAGTGAGACAAACACTGGGCAGAGTGAGACAAACACTGGGCAGAGTGAGACAAACACTGGGCAGAGTGAGACAAACACTGGGCAGAGTGAGACAAACACTGGGCAGAGTGAGACAAACACTGGGCAGAGTGAGACAAACACTGGGCAGAGTGAGACAAACACTGGGCAGAGTGACCCAGAAGTCAGAACTGGAAGAACTCCAGGAGCCAGAGGAAGAGGAGGACTGATGAAGAGAGGGTCTCACTGACCCCAGATTCAAATCCTAAAGGAGTGGGACCAGGGTGGAACTGGGGCTGGACTGAGAGATGTGTGAACTGGGGATTGGGTGGACCATAGTATAGAAACCATAGAAACCAGAGTTTGGGATGGGCACATGTCATCATTGTATTCCTGTGGGCTGCAGGCTTGACATTAACGGACTTTTCACTTTTTATCTTATCCCACACTAACTTGGCTCAGAGTCCTGCTTTGTTGGGGTCACTCATGGCATCAGCATTCCAAGAAACACTGACTTTTACTGTTCTGCAGCCTCTGCTACAAGAGTCACATAACAGTGCTGGGATCTACTCGAGGACTGAAATAGAGTCATAGAATGAATTAGGTTGGAAAATACCTCCGAGATCATCCAACCCTTGGTCCAACTCTAGTCCCTTTACCAGATCATGGCACTCAGTGCCACGGCCAAGCTCAGTTTAAAACCCTCCAGGGATGGGGAATCCACCCCCTCTCTGGGCAGTCCATTCCAATGCCTGAGCACTCTCTCTGGAAAGAATTTTTTCTGAGATCCAACTTCCATTTCCCCTGGCAGAGCTTGAGCCCGTGCCTCCTTGTCCTATTGCTGAGTGCCTGGGAGAAGAGACCAACCCCCACCTGGCCAGAACTTCCCTTCAGGGAGTTCTAGACAGTGCTGAGGTCACCTCTGAGCCTCCTCTTCTCTAGGCTAAACACCCTCAGCTCCCTCAGCCTCTCCCCACAGCACTTGTGCTCCAGTCCCTTCTCCATGAAATGCAGGAAAGCTCACAATTCATTTGACGCTGCAAGGATTTCATTGATGGCAATCTGTGCACACTCAAAGTGTTGTGGCAATTATTATCACATCTCCCACCACTGAGATTTATCTGATGGCTTGACAAGGTTAAGAAAGTCCTGCAGCTCTGTTCTGGGACCATTACAGAACCGCAGCACCAATTCATTTCTGTGTGTGCAGGGAGGAGCTGCTGTGGGATGCAGCACTCCTGCAGAAGGCAGAAAATTAACTCCATCTCACCTGAAAATCAGGACAAGAATGGACTTGTGCTCCCAGGTAGCACAGCCCTCCAAGACACCTGGCCAACATGAGTTTTCCTGCTCACCACCATATTAATCATTATGAAAAATGTTTCGTGTCAGATTTTTGGGTTAACTTTTGTTTTGGAAGCGTTCTTACTCTCTTCAGCTTATTTATTCACCACAAAAATGCGTCATCAGCGTCATCAGATGGTTTGGGCCTCACTCCCTTGGGGAATTGCTGTTATACAATCCTCCAGGCATTAGTGACACCCCAATTTTTAACACTCCTCTTCTGGCACACAGTTTGGTGAGTTGACTGAAAGCTGAAAATTCACAACCTCGTTTCAAAATACGTGTTGCAGGAGTGGGTGCAAGGAGTTATGTTCTTCTTTGGGAAATGAATGAATGGCATTTCAAAAAATTTTGGTAGCACTACTGAGGTTGAAAAAAGTTTTTTGCTTTCATTAGAGCAGGGATTGTTTTTATAAAAGTCTCATAAGTCTAAAATATCTCAGGATATTTTATCCTAATAACGAAGGTTCAAGCTTTACTGAATAGTCAGTAAGGGACAAAAATTCCAGTATAAGCTGCCCTGTCCAGCACTGAGGCAGCGCGAACACCTTTTGAAATTGATCTACCTGCTCAGGAGAAAAGGGATGCAAACTTGAAATATTCATTGTATTTCTAGACAAGCTGCTCCTAGTGCCAAGCTGTACACACAATTTTAGGAGTCACACAAAGCTGGTCTTTCTTTGGGCCATTCTACTTCTTGGAAACCAACATGCAACTTCAAAGTAACCAAACAGGCATCTGAGAGAGCTGCTACTGAAAATTTACCACTACCCAATTTACTCCAGTAAAGTACTGGGGAAAAGCAGTTGGAGGAAAGGACTGAGAGCCCAGAACAAATAAAGCATCACCGGGGTAATGAGCAGAAAAAATGCCTTTACGTCTGTCAAAACCTGAGAAGCCAGGAATTCCTTGATCCAGACAGAGCCACTTGAGTTCCAGCTTCCCTGCCCAACTTAGATTCAGGACCACCTGTTCCTTCAGACAACAAAAATATCTCATTTGCAGCATTAGAGCTTAGAACCACATGATACAATTGCACGATGAAAGTATATAATGTTGCAACTCTGTCAAAACACTCAGGCCAAGAAGTAGAATTAACCCCCCAAAAAACTATCAGACAGGAAAAACATCTTACGGATTACAGATACATTTCTCATCGCAGATTCTAATCTGTACACAGAGCGGAAGAGAAAATTTTAAATAATCACAACCACATTTAGAAAACTTTTCCATCTAAGTGTACCAAAAGAACACTTTTTTCTCCTAACACATAATCCAAATACTTCATCTTAAATGAAAATATTGTATTTTCAAAGATCCCAAATGCAACTCAGCTGAACACCAGCCTCAACCAGCTGCAATTGAGGGAATGGTGTATTTGACACAGATGTTCCTCCTCAGCACAGATTTGCATTTTACTGATCCACACCTGAAGGGAAGTTCTGGCCAGGTGGGGGTTGGTCTCTTCTCCCAGGCACTCAGCAATAGGACAAGGGGGCACGGGCTCAAGCTCTGCCAGGGGAAATGGAAGTTGGAGAGCAGAAAAAAATTCTTTCCTGAGAGAGTGCTCAGGCACTGGAATGGGCTGCCCAGAGAGGGGATGGATTCCCCATCCCTGGAGGTTTTTAAGCTGAGACTGGATGTGGCACTGAGTGCCATGATCTGGTAAATGGACTGGAGTTGGACCAAGGGTTGGACTGGATGATCTTGGAGGGCTTTTCCAGCCCAATCCATTCTATGATTACTCTTCTATAACTGTATATATTTTAAATCAAGTACTGAATCCCTGACTAGAAATAATTTGTATTGTTTTAATGTTAAAACTCAAATCATTGCAGTTTAAAGTTTGCTATCCCAAGTAAACTCTGGCAAACAAACATCAAGTATTGTTCCTCTACACACAAAGCCCATACAAGGGAGTCTTGCAGGGAGACTTTGTGCCTGTAAATTAAGGTAAACTGAGACCTCAGGAATTTTAAGCATTTCCTACAACATTGGAGGAGTTAATTTTCCAAGGTAATTACCCCAGGTGGCAAGAGAAAGGCAGAAATCCTCTCAGTAGGCAATATTTGCTCTAACAAGGGAGAAACAATAGGAGAGATCCCCTGCCATTGGCAAAATCCCTTGTCACATGGAGAGGAAACCAAAGCCCTTCTGCAGCAGCACAATTGTCAGTTATTGAAATGTTCTCATTTAAGATTATAAGTGAGCTGTTCCCCAGTCTTGCTTATTTTTTCTGTTTTTCCTGGGTTTTTCATTGGGTTTTTTAGGCCATATTTTGGGACCAGACAGGTCCTAACACTTGGAAACTCCAGGTGACATTGTTGTCACAGCACCTGTTGATTGTGCTGCCACACCCGGTGTGACCGGAGTCACCTGGAGGAGTGACTGGATGGACTGTGGATGTGTGCCTGGATGTGCCCCCACCCCTCAGGGGTGTGCCCCAGATCCCAGAATGTGCCACAACCTCCAAAGCACTCCCAGGGAAGGTTGAACACCACAGCTCCCTGAGCGAGCTACAAGAACAGGGGCTTTCCAGTCTACACATGAGATGCCTGCGGGGTTTTTGATTTTTTCCATTGTTATAGATTTTAGAAGTACTTGTAACTGTACTAAAAAAGCAAATTTATTGTGTTACTATTTCTAGCAGCTTAAGTTCATTGTTTATGTATCCTAACCCCCAGCAGGTTATCAGTAGGTCAAAAACTTTTAGTGTTTAGACGGCTCTTCAAGGCAGAAGGCTGAAGAGTATCAGAGGCCTGGAGAACAAGACATAAACATGAGGCAACAACCTTGTGTCTGAGAGCACTGGGAAAGCCCCAAGAGCCCTGTGAGTGTTGAGGAAGAAGAGAATGATGAAGAGAGGGTTCCACTGATTCCAGACTCAAATCCTGAAGGGGCAACAGGGGTGGGACCGGGGCTGGGCTGAGAGATGTGTGAACTGGGGATTGGGTGGACATTGTTATAAAAACCTTGGAAATCAGTGTGCACAGGGATGTCATCATGTATTCCCAAAAGCCCTAAGCCTGGACCCTTGTCTTGGGATGAGCTGGCAAAATACCAACTGCCCAATAAAACAGAGTCGGCTTCCCTCCCTCCAGCTGAGAGAAGGGAAAAAAACCTTCAAACTGGGTTTATGCTGAAACTTACTATATATATTTATACAAAAAAAAGAAAATTACAATATAGCACACACTTACTCAAGTTAGATATAACAACAATTTTCTACCTCCCACCAAAACCAGATGCCATCACTCCAGATCCATAAGCACCCCAAATGACATCCAGCAAGAAACAAAAAGTGTAACAACAAAATGTTTCTACTTCCCTGAGCTCACACAAAATGCAAGTAGTGGCAGCAGCAGCAGCCGGGCCCAGACAGCAGGGCAGCAGCTGCGGGTCCTGCCTCTACTTCAGCCATGATGGAACTGAGTGAGCACCTCCCACTCCTGTGTTCATATCTCAGGTCTGTGTCAGCTGCTATGAAACACTTCTTTGGTTACCCAGGCAGGTGATCCCTGCCTCTCCTCATCTACGTAGACTCTCTGAGCCGGTTAATTTGAGGTCAAGCTAAACCTAAAGCCCAAACTACCACAACATTAAAGAATCTACCTTTTTATCTGGTGCCCACACTAGCTTGGCTTGGAGTCTGGTTTTGGGGTCTCTCATGGCATCACCCAGACAAGACTTTCTTGGTGTTCTTTCATTTAGTGTTTCTTCCCTTCCCCAAGAGCCAGTGCTGGCAGAGGGGCTCCTGCCAGCCTCACTCCCCGGTTCCAGTGCCTGCCAGAGTTCCACACTGCAGGCCACGAGCAGCTCAACTTCAGCACAAAAATCGTGTCTTTTTACGGATCTGAGGCTTGCACAACATAAAGCAGTTCTGAAGCTTATGGGGCTTCCAGAGACTCCTGTGGTACAATTATACAACAACTTGGAAAATGCAGAATAGAGGCAAGAATGACAAAAAGCACTATCCATCCGTGTTCAGAAATGGTGCAATAAACCTCAAAGAACATGAATCTAATAAAATACACAACTCTTCACACAGGAAAGCAGGTGGCAAACCCCCCATAAAAAACAATTACTTGGCATTATAAAGAACTACATCACTTGTAAGTCACTAGTCAGAAAATTTCCAAAAAATAAACACTGAGTAAGCACAGTAAGAACAAATAAGTACATTCCCAAAGTACCTTTTTTCATAGAATAGAACCATAGAATGGACTGGGTTCGAAAAGACCTCCGAGATCATCAAGTCCAACCCTTGGTTCAACTCCAGTCACTTTACCAGATCATGGCACTCAGTGCCACGGCCAAGCTCAGGTTAAAAACCTCCAGGGATGGGGAATCCACCCCCTCTCTGGGCAGCCCATTCCAATGCCTGAGCACTCTCTCTGGAAAGAACTTCTTTCTGACATCCAGTGCAGTTGACTTCTAAGGAAAGAATAAATATATTGTCAGACAGTAAAACAGTAACAGCAGTAGGTTCAAGGTACAATTTCCCCCATATTTTCTGAACAAGTTAAAACATTTTGAGCCACTTGAGACTTCTGTAACAGAACACAGTGAATTACGACCAGGCTTTGTCATCACAACTAGTTTCAGGTCTCCCTTGCTGCACACACACTGGACTGTCACATGGACTCCTCAGTGGCTTTACATCATTCAAGGCATTATTTCAATTGTAAAAAAAAATAAAAAGAGGCCTGGACATGTTGCTGACAAGTAAAATCAAGAGAGTGATTTGGAACAGTATAAAGACAGTCAGGTACAGAGAACTACTCTTTCATGCAAACAAAGCAATATACAAATCCACTGGTTTTACAGGAAGACAAGCTCTCTTTCACCATTCAATTAATTCTTTTCAGCTTCCAGCACTTGAAACATTTTTTTTGGAAAAAGCTTTATGAATCAAGTCTAGTTCTCAAGGTCCTAATGACATTTAGACATTTAATTAGCAAGCCATCACTCAGACTGGCATCTAAACCTTTTGTCAGAGACCTAATTCCATGCCAATTTAAACACCCCATTAGTCTTATATTAACTAACAAGAAGTCTCCCAATATTCTGGCTACCTGGTTGCACTGACATGCACTGACACAACAGTGCACTGAGTCCTACTGAATGCAAGGACACGGATTTACAGTGTACACACATTGAAATAACAAGGATATTCTATGACAAAACCAGAGTGAGCACATACATATATGAACTGGAACACAGCCATGGTCTGTGCTTCCTGGTAGCCTGGGAGAAATTTTGACATTGAAGCGAAAAAAAACCCAAAAAAACAACCAAAACCTCCCCAACCAAACAACAAAAAACCATGAAAAAAGATAAATTGAATTAAAACTGTTTCATTCAGTCTAAGATGAGTCCTGTTCTTAAACCTTCCTGGAGCTCATTCTGAGCCATATTCACAGAGTTATGGTGGCATTTCCACCACAAGACCTATTCAGTGCAAATGATTTTTATGAAGTCAGTAACATATATAAGAACACATATAATCAAATAAGCTACATTTGGAACCAAAGAAATAAAATCACAGCAGCAAAAGCCCTTTTTCAGTTTATATTTCTAATTCAGATCTGCAGTTTTTACTGAAATAATAACAAAAGACAAAATGTAGGAAAATGTTAAAGCAAATGGCACAAATCCTGTAGGGATTTTGAGTTGCTCTTGTGGAACAGGAATTTTACACAAGTTTGAGTCAGCACTCCACTAGACCAGGCTAAAATTAGAATCCTATACAATGAAAGGATTGTAGTTGAACAATTTGAAGATCATGGAACAAAATTCTAATAGAGCAATTCTGCTGGAAATACAGGGGAGGAGAAAGGTCAATACCAAGAAAGATTAGAGAAATAGATAAATAAGGGAACTGGGAAGTGCTCAGCGCTGTCCTTAATCCTTAATACAGACTGATAAAATCTGTAAAAAAAAGTTTGTTATTACACTGTTTTATAAAAAAAAATCACCACTTTGGCTTGTGCAAGGAATCTGGTCACACACTGGATTCTGCCAAGCTTCCAATTGTGTGGGTGAGTGTAAGTGCATCCCTTAAGGAAAGCTGTTTTGGAGTTCTACCTTAAAGAGAACAGAGCTACCTGGAGTATGTGTGGTGGCTTATGACCAATGAGAGGCTGTGGTGTATGTAAGGTGAATTGGTTAACCAATTATGTGATAGCTTGTTAGAGGTGAGAGTGCTTAAAAGGTGTGGACATTACTGCGTGAGAGAGAGATTTACTAGGATGTGAGAGTCAGATCTAGATCTACTGATGAAATAGGAACCAACTTCTTCTACTATGAACTATGAGAACTGTCTGTTAACCTATCTCAATAAACTCTTAAGCTGTGAGCCTTCTGATGACTGCTGTGCCTGAGCTCTTCTGACTGCCAGTCCACACCCAGCTCAGTATAAGGGGCTCCCCCTATATCCAGTCTCACCTATCTCAGCATTGCCTGCTGACAAAACCTTCTTAGCAGCAACAGGAGACAATTGTAGTGTCAAGGTTACTGGCTCAGAAGCTTTTACTCCAAAACTGCTCACATGTAGGCTTTGGGTGCCAAAAGTAAGTAAACTCTAATCAGCTTGTCCTTTTTTTTTTTAATTGGTCTGGGTCCTGGTGTGTGGCGGGTTCTATGCAACAATACAACAATTATTTTTGTTGTGTAGCACCTGCTGACAGCCAACAGTTGTACCCAAATTTCATTTCACATCCAGGTCTCAAGGAGACTTTATGTGAGCCCTTGGACTGCAAGGCGTGAAAGAAACAGCATAAAAAGAGCAGTGATCTTAAATGTGTATCTTTCTGAGCAGAAGTTGCAAACAACTTCAGTGAGACCAGGTGTCTTGGGTTGAGCTGGAAATGCCAACTGCCCAACACAGTCAGAGCTTCCCTCTCCCCACCGAAAAAAGGGAGGAAAGGAAAAAACCCCTCAAACTGGGTTTAGGCTTAAACTAACTCCATATATTTATACAGAAAAGAAAAAATAAGAGAAACTACAATATAACACACACTTAGTGTTATGAGTTTAGCCAGACAGACCTAAAATTTAGGCTTTAAAGTTCAGACTAGGCCTGGGATTGTCAGCTGACTTGATCTAGGCTGGGCTAGCTAACAGCTGACTCCTTCTAGCCAATAATACTGTATTCCATACCATATTACGACATCATCTCAAAAGGGGTAAAATCCAGTGTGTGAGAGTGGCTTAGTCAGTTCCACCATGGCTGAAGTACAAGCAAAATGTGCTAGAGTTGTTTTGCTATGCTAGGCCCTGTTGCTGCCTCTCCTTGCATTTTGTTTGAATTCAGGGAAGTGGAAACATTTTGTTGTTACTCTTCCTGTTTCTTGCAGGGTGTCTATTTATAGATCTAGAGTAATAGACTTCATATTAACTGGGGAATGGGAAATTATTTCTTGTTATATATAACTTGTGTAAGTGTGTGTTATATTGTAGTTTTCTCTTAATTTTCTCTTTTCTGTATAAATACATGTAGTTAGTTTCAGCATAAACCTGGTTTGGAGGTTTTTTTTCCTCTCCCTCTTCTTCCCTTTTCACTCTGTCTTGGGCAGTCACCGTTTTGCAGCTCAACCCAAGACACTTACACAAGTTAGAAATAACAAGAAATAACTCCCCACTCCCCATCAAAACCAGATGCCATCACTCCAGATCCATAAGCACCCCAAAAGACACCCAGCAAGAAACAGAAGGTGTAACAACAAAGTGTTTCTACTTCCCTGAGCTCACACAAAGTGCAGTGAGGCAGCAGCAGCAGCCGGGCCCAGACAGCAGGGCAGCAGCTGCGGGTCCTGCCTCTACTTCAGCCATGATGGAACTGAGTGAGCACCTCCCACTCTTGTGTTCATATCTCAGGTCTGTGTCAGCTGCTATGAAACACTTCTTTGGTTACCCAGGCAGGTGATCCCTGTCTCTCCTCATCTATGCAGACTCTCTGAGCCTGTTAATTTGAGGCCTTGCTAAAAACTACCACACCAGGCAAGCATTTAACTCCAGAAACCCCATTATTCAAACTATGCACAGAATTTTCTTCAAAGAATGTCTAATTCCATTACCTGTACACCCCCTCCCCCAACACAGCTGAATTCTAAAAAACACAAACAAAAAACCAACCCCCTAAAAAAAAAAGCACTGAGTTCAACAAAAAACCAATCCCCTAAAAAAAAAAAGCACTGAGTTCAAAACTACTTGGGTCCTGTATCTCTTACACTATAGTAGAAGAAACACAGATACTTGGCCCTTTACGACCTGTTCTTACACATCACAAATGGAAATGTCTCACTCCAGGAACTCCTGAAAGTATGAAACTGTTTCCTTGGGACAGGCATCACGAGCACTGGAATGGCATTGGTGCAGGCCTGAAAGCACAAACTTTTCATTGGAAAGGAAAGCTGATTTCTCTTTGTCATGAAAATGAAGTGTCTGTGTATGTATTTGAAGCTTTTACTGAACAGCAGAATGATAAGATGGTCTCTGTTTTCACTGAAAAAGGCAAGTGGCTACAGAACACTAAAATTTGAAACTAGGAACTGTGTCAGCTACAGGAAAGGTTTTGTACACTAAATAGCAAGAGTGCTGCAAAGGTAACTCATTTGGACCCCTCAAAGCCATTAAGTCAATTTCTAACACTGTTCCAAAGCTTTGGGAGCTACAACTCAGCATTTCACAGAATAGATCAAATCATAGAATGTATTAGGTTGGAAAAGACCTCTGAGATCATCCAGTCCAACCCTTGGTCCAACTCCAGTCCCTTTACCAGATCATGGCACTCAGTGCCACATCCAGTCTCAGGTTAAAAACCTCCAGGGATGGGGAATCCACCCCCTCTCTGGGCAGCCCATTCCAATGCCTGAGCACTCTCTCTGGAAAGAACTTCTTCCTGATCTCCAAGTTCAATTTCCCCTGGCAGAGCTTGAGCCCGTGCCCCCTTGTCCTATTGCTGAGTGCCTGGGAGAAGAGACCAACCCCCACCTGGCCGGAACTTCCCTTCAGGGAGTTCCAGACAGTGCTGAGGTCACCTCTGAGCCTCCTCTTCTCCAGGTTAAACACCCCCAGCTCCCTCAGCCTCTCCCCACAGCACTTGTGCTCCAGTCCCTTCTCCAGTCTCGTTGCTCTTCTCTGGACCCGCTCCAGCCCCTCAAGATCTCTCCTGAACTGAGGGGCATGAAAATTTCACAAATGAAGACATGACAAATTTCTGGTCCTAAGAACAAACTTCATTTTTACTGAATAGTAAAAACCAATGCAACCAACCATCAAGATCAGTGTGAGTACCAAAGGTCTCTGCAACACAAAAAAATATTTTCAATTATAATTTGAAAACACATTATGCATTAGGATGATGTTTTGGAACAAGTTACCACAGCAAAGAGATACGTAATCTGAGCAGCACAAACCAAGACAGACAGTGGTGGTATGACAGTGAGAAGTCAGCAACTTGAGACAAAGGGGAAGTTCTTTGCAAGACTTACATCTGAATTTAGAACCATAAAGACAGCACTACTGGGGCTGTGTCTGAGGGGAACAGCTGAGGAATTCAGTATTTGTATTCAGATACCACACACACGAAACACAACTTGGTGAGATTAGGAGCTTGTTTGATCAAACTCCTGCTTCACAGCTCCAAAACACATGTTCTGGTTCATGGTTTGGGAAGCTGAGCCAGTTCCAAAGGATGTTACATGTAACAAAGCAATGGAGGCAACTGTGCCTGACTGAAACAGCTAAAAATGTTGCACTTTCCAACCGCCCCTTTTCAGATGGTTCAAGTAGGCAAGGAATGAAGTGCATAACCCTAATCCTAAACTAAACCAAGGATGAATCAGATGAGTTCTGCTCCACAATTATTTTAAATATTTTAACTACAAATCATAAGCAAATGTTTAAATGTTTCAATAAAATAGAAATAAAAGCAATTATTACATCACACTAGTAGAAGCAAGCAGGTTTCACCATCTCTGAGGATAACAAGCAGCATGACTGATTCTTGCAGAACATGAACATACCTGCTTAAATTCTTATACCACAGTCTCACAAAATACTTTTTCTACAGTTCCTGAATTCCAGGACAGTATTGTTATCATGTTTGAAATAAATTACACTTCTAAAAAAACTAGGAACTAAAAGAGTATCCTGTTCAAGCTATCAAATTCCAATGGCCCCAAGCAGGTATCAACATAAATTACTTTCCCACCACATCCCTCATACGCTCTCACACACACACAAGGAAAGGTTCGTTAATGTTAAATACACAGAAGGACTTCCTAGAATGTATGTTCAGCATATAAATAGTTTGTACATAAAAACCAGTACATACTATAAATGAAAGAAAATCCCTTGTGTGGGAGGGAATTGGTTAACAATATCTGGAATGGATAAAGTCCCGCCAGAAATGGATTAGTGAAGAAAATCAACAAGCCACTGATGATGCTTTAACAACTGATGTTTTTAATGTTGTTTGAATGTACACAATGTCTGGTAAAATGTCTTTGTGCAAAGTCATTGCTTCCCCTTGCCAGAACACCCTGTCACCTCAGGGTCTGGAGGAAGGTTCCAACATGCTGTTACCTGAACCCCCCTCCTACTGAATGTAAATCCCCTTATTCCCATTGGCCCACAGACAAACCCCTCTTGTTTCCTATTGGTGGGTTTGGATCCCTCCAAGGTCCATATAAACCCCTGACCAGCAATAAACTCTCTCTTTTCCTCCTCCCTCTCTGGTGGTTTCTGTGTGTCCTTCTCAGGGGCTCTCAGGGACCACAAGGTCAGGGCAGGCGGGGAGCTCATTTCCTGCTGGGTAATGGAATAACCTCCAGGACCAGGAGAACCACCCACAGCACTGCAGAGAGCATCCCACAACAGACTGCACCAACGAGGCAGAAGGAACCCCAAAGGGACACCCTTCTGTAACAAAGAGCCCACATAATGGGGAAAAAAGCCATTTCCACAGGTTATCATCCTCTTGTAGTAGCACATTCTGCTTTTTAACAGACTCTGCAAGCTTCACCTTCAGGCCTATTCACCTTCCTCTGCTCCTCCCTGCAAACAAAAGCACTGAAATGTGGGTTCAGCTACAAACTCACCTCAGTTTGAACTTGCACACTCCTTTGGGTAATCAAGAGGAAAAAAGGAGTGGCACGAAAAGCAATAATATTACTTTGATCGATTGGACAATCAGTAATTTCTGAGAAGAACTTTACACCCACAGCAAGTAACAGATACCTGCTAGAACAAAGTCTGCAACTCCACCCAGCAGAGGACACACATTTATTACACAGAATAGTTATGAAAAGCTATTAATTATAAAACCCCAAACCAAGAAACACTTGTCCCAACACAAATCTCTGCATGCCATGTTTCTTTGTTTTTAATAATACACAAGAATTTCCAGGAAATTATCCCAACACAAAGTAACAATACATAAAATAAGTAGTTTGGACAGATTCCTTATAATAATTCTGACGTAGCCACACTTTGCTCCTGTCACTCTGAAGTTCACTGCTGCTCTAAGAGAACACAAAAACATGGATACAAGTCTGTTCTCTATATACCTGAACATAAACTGTGTGTCCAACGATGTTACAGAACTTTTGTACAAAAAGAGTCTTGCAGAAACAAACTAGTGGGTAATGTCCTCTGAAGCTACAGGGATACATTTAATGTTAGAGTAGTTAATATTTTCACCGTCATGTTTGAACCTCATTTGTTGTTCATATAATCAGACTCTCAGTCTGCATCTCATTTTTATTCACACTCACCTTTCCATATTCATCCCAAAAATCAGTTAAAAAACAAGACACTCCAAAACCCAAAAATTCACTCATCAAGAGACAAACCAAAATAAGGATCAGGAATTCACTACAGTGACAGCTGTAAATTCTATCCTGACACGCTTACTCAGGCATGCCAATGGTTTTTTTAGAATCATAGAGTAGTTTAGTTTGGAAAAGACCTTTAAGATCATCACCTCCAGTAACACTGCCAAGCCCATCACCAAACCAAGCCCCCAAGTGCCACAACTACGTGCCTTTTAAACACCTCCAGGGATTTAAAAGACCACTTTTTTATCACTCTGTCATACTCAATCCCTTCCCTTGGCAGCCTGTTCCAATGCTTGGCAACACTTCTGGTGAAGAAATTTTACCTGATAACCAACCTCAACGTCCCCGAGCACAACTTGAGACTGTTTTCTCTTGTCCCATTGCTACTTGGATGAAAGAGAGACTGACTTCCACCTGGCTGGAATCTACTCCTGGGGAGTTGTAAAGGCCAAGAAGGTCCATCCCCAGCCTCCTTTTCTCCACGCTGAACACCCCCAGCTCCCTCAGCTGCTCCCAGGACTTGTGCTTCAGACCCTCCCCAGCTCTGCTGCCCTTCTCTGGACACACTCCAGCACCTCAAAGTCTTTCCTGCAGTGAGGGACCTCCAGCTGAACACAACTCAAGTTGTGGCCTCACCAGCGCCCAGCACAGGGAGGGAATCACATCCCTAGTCCTGCTGGCCACACTATTGCTGATCCAAGCCAGAATTCCATGGACCTTCCTGGCCACCTGGGCACACTCTGGCTCATGTTCAGCTGGAGTTGACCAGCACACCCAGGTGCTGTTCTGCTGGGCAGCTTTTCAGACACTCTTCTCCAGCTGGTGGTGCTGCAGGCTGTTGTTGTGACCTCGCACCTGATCTTGTTGAACCTCACACCATTGGCTTCAGCCCATCAATCCAGCCTGTCCTGAGCCCTCCACGAATCCTTTCCGTGCTCTGGCAGATCATCACTCCCACTCAACTTGGTGTCATCTGCGAACTGACTGAGAGAACATTCCGTCACCTTGTCGACAAGAGCAGATACTGAACAGCACTGTCCAACACTGAGCCCTGGAAAAACCCAGCAGTGACCAGTCCCAGCTGGATGTACCTCCATGCTGGGCCTAGATATCCAAACAGCTTTTTACCCACAAACACTGCACATGTCCATGTGAGAGTACACAATAGGATAATTAATGAGGGCACAGTTCACAGGTGTCACACACAAAGAGTTTATTAAATCACTCCATGAAGAAAGGAAAAAATAGGTAAAGGTAAAAGCCAACTAACTTCGAATTACACAATATATCCTTAAATCCCATCCACAGCCACGTTCTATAAGTTGTATTACAGTGTCTATTAACCTTATTAGAGCTTTTAATTGGATGAAACTTTCTGGACAGATGTTCTCTTTACTGTGAGAAATTTATCTGTTCAACGTTCCTTTCTCATGCTTGCTTCTCCCAAAACCTCTTTATCTCATTTTGGCTTTGCTAACTTGCTGGTTTTTCTCACAGAACTAATTAGGTGCTTGATAGGAGGCCTCAGAATCTGCCTGCAGTTCCAAAACCTTTTTCTCAACTCAAAAATCCTTCTTTATCCCTACATGTCCAAGCCATGAGCAGCCAGTTTCTCCAGGAAAATGCTGTGGGAAACAATAGCAAGGGCTTTACGAAGGCCCAGGTAGGCAACACCTGTAGGGGTGACAGTGAGTGCATCTCTTAAGGAAAGAAGTTTAGAGTTCTCCCTTAAAGAGAAGAGAGCTACCTGTGGGGTGTGTGGTGTCTTGTAGCCAATGAGATGCTTTGGTGAATGTGAGGTGAATGGGGTAGCCAATAATGTCATGACATGTTGGATGTGAGAGGATACAAAAGGTGTGGATGTAACTTAGAAAGGAATTCTGAGGAAACTGCCTGTGAAATCTTAGCTGAATCTCTCCTAGACGAAACTGTCTTGAATAAACTCTTGTAAGCCTTCTGACCAAGCCTTCTGATGCCTGAGCTCACGCTGTCCCCTTGCGCGGGATAAGGGGATCCCAATAAATGGTGACCCCAATAAACACCCACAGCCTTTCCCTCATCCACCAAGCTCATCACCTTGTCATGGAAGACCAGGCTGGACAAGCAGGACCTGCCTTTCCTAATCTCAAGCTGGGTGCGTCTAGTCCCTACGGGATGGCACCCAACACAGTCCCAGGAGTGAGGTCAGGTGGACAGACCTGAACCAGAGGTCACCTCACCACCCACACAAGGAGTTTCCAGAATCCAAACACAAACTCCAGCACACCTTGTAGCAAAACAACCCAGAGGGGGCTGCAGGGAAATGCTTCTCATTGATCAAGTGAATTTCAACGTATAGTATGTAAAAAAATCTGAAATCTTATTCCAAGAAATAGAAAAGCACTACCAAGTTATATACTGAGCTTTAAGACTCAATTAGATTGAAGTGGAAAAAACAGTGAGACAAAGCAGGCATGTTTGAGTAATGTAACTAAATTTCTGTAAAAAATGTGTTATATTGGAATTTTTAACACTATTCTGTAAGAAAAATTACTGCTTATTTCTAAAGAGATTCTTGTCTGAGGCCCCTTAAATGGAAGAACTGCAGCAATGTGGGCTCTCCATAGCAGGGGCTTTGAAGAAGAGAAAAAGCTCATGTGATCCTGAGAACCTTTTTCCATTAATAAAGGGAGAGCCAACTCACACAATTTATGCTTTCATGATTTCTTTGCACTCTTGTCACACAACAATGAGAAGTCCCAGTTTCCTTCCAGTTCCCTCCACATGCCAGTTACTACAAAAAAGGCCAATCTACTGATAGCCAAACTCAGTTCAGTGAAACTCAGCACCTTGCAGAATATATTTAAAGAACCAACAATCATTGGGCATTAACTGCACAAATAAAGTTTTTTATTCTCTGATTTCCAGAAAAAAATACTCAATTTTCACTCACAAAATTTAACCTATGTGTGAAAAGCTAAGCCTTAAGTAATATTTTGTCACCAGAATTCTATTGTAGGGTAAAAATATCAAGCTCATCTCCTCAAAAGAATCACAGCATTAAGAAAGGCATCGTTGCAATATTTCACACAGCCTCAATTCTTTTTATTTTGAAAATAAAGTCTACATTAATAAGGTCTCTTTGTCCATTAGAGATGAATATTCTATCAATGTGTGGTTAAAATCCACCCCTGAAAAATAACACTAATGAAAGACACACCAAAATGCTACTGAAACCTCAACTTTGATGTTCAGTTTAATATTTCCACAAAGAAATCAAACTACTTGTCCTCCTAATACAACTGCACTTATTCAGAAGATATTCTGTCTACTGGATTTTATTTCTCACCTTCTGAAAATCCACAAGGAAGTAAAGGCAAAATTAATTCTCTCTGATCTCAGAAAGTGTTCGTGTTTTTAAAATTTCTTATTTCCACTAGAGATGACTAATGTTAAAGCAATCCTTTTTTGTTAAAGACACAAATGAACACACTCATGAATCCAATTAATCTTTGGCAGTCAGTTCAATTAGCATGTACCATCTTTGTGCCCATGACCAGTGAGCAGGATACAAGGTACTGCTACAGCAGCACATGGAGAGAGCAAACCCAGACAAATTTTTTAACCTTTCTGGGAACCACCTACCTCTGCCACAACCCGCACTGAGAAATACCATCCCTGTGGAACACAGATGTCCAATACTGAGCAGCTGCTTAATGCCTTGTGGCTTTATCTCCCAGCTACAACTGATGCCACCAGATGCAAACTTTCAGCTAAAGCTGAATGGCAATCACCCAACTACTCATGTTCTACAACACCACCACGTGACTTCCCATTGGAATCACCATCACAGCTTATTTGAACACTATTTTAACAAAGTTACACTTGTAGTCACGATTCAAGTTGATCAGGATCAAACTCCCAACAGTGTGAAGTGTTAAACCATTATAAATTGGGCATGTCACTGATGCTGGAGGGGTTTTTGATTTTTGATTTTCACATTTTGTAGATTTTAGGAACACAGTAGCTGTAGATTTTTAGTGGGTTAATATTTCTGGCTTAATGTCTTTCTATCACTACCTCTGTCCCAGAACAGGGAGCTCAAATTGCTTTAGTTATTGAATCCTGTTTAAAGTCTCTTCAAGGTAGAGCTGGAGGATATCAGAAGGCCAACAGAATGAAACATAAACACAGATCAGAGTGACCCAGAAGTCAGAACCAGAAGAACTCCAGGAACCTGAGGAAGAGGAGATGATGAAGACAGAGGGTCTTGCCAACCCCACAGTCCCAAATTCCTGGGGGTGGGACCAGGAGTGGAACCAGGGCTGGACTGAGAAATGTGTAAAATAATGATTGGAGGGATCATATTATAAAAGCCATGGAAACAAGAACTGAGGGGCATGTGCATGTCATGTATTCCTGTGGGCCTTCAGCCTGATATTAAAGGACCTTTACTTTTTATCTTATCCTACAATAACTTGGCTCAAAGACCTGCTTTGTGGGGGTTCTACGGCACCACACTCTGAGGGGTGTCAAAGATACGACTACAAGATAAAGGTGGTTTTGCTTGGTAAGAAATGAATTATGAAAATATGAGCTCTAACAGCAAAGAATTAGAAGATCCATTTAAACTCTCAGTTACCACTACTGCCCAGCTGAGTCCACAGACATTCATCCAGTACACCTAGTTCATGCATTGTTTAAATTACAGTCTAAACTGCACTGAATAAACTTCACTGATCATGAAATAATCTGGATAAAGCTTTTTTCTTTCAGCATTCATAATATTACTCTCATTAAAACAAGAAAACAGCCCATGTTTTATTCACCAAGCTGGTTACTTACCTTCAGCCCATTAAACTTTTGCTTATTCCACTCCTATTCTATGAATCACTAAAATCATATTGTGAAAACAGGTAACTTGATATAAAACAGACATATTGCTTTCTACTGTTCAAGTTACACTGAGACAACTCAAACGAGAACACGAGACACAACAAAAACCCCAAAGATTCTTACACTGAGTTTCAGATAATGTCAGAGAAGATCCCAGAATTAATGGATTTCTGTTGTATAATCCTATGAAACAGTTTCTAAGGCATAGTTAGAAGGCAGGAACAAGATGCACACTATCCCAGACCAGTGCTGTGCCTTCACCTGCTGCTCACAGAAGGGTAAGGCTGGGACAGACCACAGGGGCCCATCTGGCCCAAGCACATGGAGCAGAACTGCACCCAGACAGTTCCAGAGCATCTCCAGAGAGAGAAACTCCACGGTCTGTCTGGGCAATCTCTTCCAGTGCTCAAGCACCCACACAGTAAAGAAGTTCTTCCTCATATTCAGGTGGAACTTCCTGTGCATCAGTTTCTGCCCACGGCCTCCTGTCCCATTGTTGGGCACCCTGAGCAGGGCCTGGTCCATCCTCTGACATCTCTCCCTGCAGACACTGACAGGGATGAGGTTCCCCCTGAGACACTGGGAATATTCTTTAGACTAAACAGGCTCCATTCCCTCAGTCCTACAATGATAGAATGGATTGGGTTGGAAAAGACCTCCGAGATCATCAAGTCCAACCCTTGGTCCAACTCCAGTCCCTTTACCAGATCATGGCACTCAGTGCCACGGCCAAGCTCAGGTTAAAAACCTCCAGGGATGGGGAATCCACCCCCTCTCTGGGCAGCCCATTCCAATGCCTGAGCACTCTCTCTGGAAAGAATTTCTGATCTCCAAGCTCAATTTCCCCTGGCAGAGCTTGAGCCCGTGCCCCCTTTATTGTTAAGCTTTATTGTTACCTGTAAGCTGTTTAGTTTGAAATACAATCAGGGGACATCCAAGTCCCTTACTCTAACAGGTTATCCTGATATAAAAGATACCAGAAATAACATGGAAGTATTTATTAAATACGTTATATTTTTGAAAGCCTGCACCAGGTACTGTAGCTACAAACAGAGGTGTTTATTAGGGCCACAAGCTAGTAGTTTAGCACTAATACAAACCAAAACAGTGTCAGAAACACTCTGCATAGAGTGACACAGCACTGCTGAAGGTATTCATTCTACACTCCAGTAAATCTGTAGTTGTGATGTCAGTTACTTGAGGAGTATTTTGAGCAACAGATGCCCAAGTACCAAAATTTGACGTGCCCAAGCCTGGATTTCATTGCATGGAAGATATCCATGAAGAAGACAGATTATAAAACATGTTTTATGCTCAACAGTTTCCTGTTGCATTACTTCGAAATGACAAATATTTAAGTAACTATATCAACATAGGATTTCCACAATTTTTTGGGTTTTTTTCTTTATGCAACCAAGTTTTTTTACCAATTTTTTTGGTATTTTTTGACCCATTAAGTATTCAAGAAGAGGAAGTACTTGCAAGGTCTTTGCCATTGGGCAGAACTATGCTATAAATAGTCTTCATTGTAACTAAAGGACAAAAACATATCAAGGAAGTTGAAGCTGAAGCCCAACAATGACCTCATGACATGCACTGCAAGACTAATATTTCTTTAGTGCTTAGGATTGGATGAACCCATCTGGCACACAATTCCTTTCAAAGCCAGTTTAAAAATACAAGATGACTGCACCTGGACAGGAAAACAGGTCAGTTTCTCTGCCTTTTCATTAATGACCCAATCTCACTTGACTCTTGCCTTAGCGTTAACTTACCAAAACGTTGGCAATACTCCTGAAGCAAAGCCTTCCAATCTGTGCTGCTCCAATGGCACACAGAAATACCTTCTCTGGTTCAATCAGCAGCAGGTAGAAGCAAGCACATGAAAACAGATTCTGCAGAACCTTATAATAGTTTTTCCCCAAAGTTTCTGTGCCAGCTTTACCAAAAGGCTTCCTCACAGTTCTACAGAGCACTACCATCACAGTTTAGGAGTCGGGGCAACATGCAAGGCAACAGCAAACTAGGAGATAGTTTACCACATGAGGATCTTTACTGCTCTGCAGTTAATCAATGAATCTGGCATTTACAGACATCCGAACCACTTTGCTTCACATCCATCCATCTTAAATCTGGGAATGGCCACTCCAGGAAGGAGGCTGCGGGCACAGACACCTGTGGGCATCCACCCCTCAGCACAGCAGGTCAGAGGGGGTACTAACAGCAGAAACAAGCCCTGCTAACAGAGTTTCAAGGTTAATAACTAGTCTAACAGTCCACATTTTAACTGAGGTTTCTGCATGTCAAGGGGTTTAAATATCTTTTCATAGAGAACAGCGGCTCAGCCCTACCAAAGGCACAGCCCTCGTACTCCAGTGACATTCTGGCTACCGAGTACCTGAATGCTTCCCGGCTCGTTTCGAAGAACCAAACCACAAAGTGCCGCCGAGCCACTTGTGCCACCGCTAAATAAATAAGGAACTTCTCGAAGGGCAGCGGCACTCGGGGCTAGGGGTGACACCCCGGGCCGGGCGGGGGCAGCGCCCCGAGGGTTTAGCCCGGCCCGGCACTCACCTGTGCGCCTCGCTCTGCCCCCGCCAGCGCCGCCGAGTCCCCGCCGAGTCCCTCCGAGCTGCGCCGCGTCCCGGGCGCGGTGCGGGCTCCGTGAGGGGCGCGGGGGGCCGCGCATACGGAGCAGCCGCACTCCCTCCTCACCGGCTCCCTGCTCCGGCTCCCCGGCTCCTCATGCCCGCCGCGGGCTGCGGGGCACCCGCCCGGACTGCTGCTCCTTGCCCTGCCCTCAGCCGCGGCGCCGGGGCCGGTCCCGCTCCCGCCCCGTCCCGTCCCTCACTCGCCGCCCCCGGACGCTCCCTGCTCCGCCGCCATCTTGTTCGGGCGGGGAGAGGGGCGCGCGCAGGCGCGGCAGGGCCGGCCCCT
This sequence comes from Pithys albifrons albifrons, assembly GCF_047495875.1. Lineage (NCBI taxonomy): Eukaryota > Metazoa > Chordata > Aves > Passeriformes > Thamnophilidae > Pithys > Pithys albifrons. The sequence goes on along the minus strand of NC_092497.1, from coordinate 61,113,062 downwards.
CCCTGCCCGCAGAGGCGGCCGCGCGCACGCGCGGGGGCGCGCCCAGCCCCGCGCCGGGAGCGCGCACGTGTGCCGGTGTGCACGTCTGTCCGTCCGTCCGTCCGTCTGTCACCCAGGGGCGGGCACTGCCTTAGAATCATAGAATCATAGAATCAATTGGGCTGGAAAAGACCTCCGAGATCATCCAGTCCAACCCTTGGTCCAACTCCAGTCCCTTTACCAGATCATGGCACTCAGTGCCACGGCCAATCTCAGTTTAAAAACCTCCGGGGATGGGGAATCCACCCCTCTCTGGGCAGCCCATTCCAATGCCTGAACACTCTCTCTGGAAAGAACTTCTTCCTGATCTCCAAGTTCAATTTCCCCTGGCAGAGCTTGAGCCCGTGCCCCCTTGTCCTATTGCTGAGTGCCTGGGAGAAGAGACCAACCCCCACCTGGCCAGAACTTCCCTTCAGGTAGTTCTAGACAGTGATGAGGTCACTTCTGAGCCTCCTCTTCTCCAGGCTAAACACCCCCAGCTCCCTCAGCCTCTCCCCACAGCACTTGTGCTCCAGTCCCTTCTCCAGCCTCGTTGCTCTTCTCTGGCCCCGCTCCAGCCCCTCAATCTCTTTCCTGAACTGAGGGGCCCAGAACTGAACACAACACTCAAGGTTGTGGCCTCACCAACGCAGAGTCCAGGGGAAGGGTCACTGCCCTGGGCCTGCTGGCCACGCTATGTTTGATACAGGATGGGTGGCCAAAGCCCCTCATTGCCTGCCGGTAAATGTTCCCTGGTCTGGGTGGCTCTCTGTGCTTCCAGACATTGCTCTTAGCACACCCCGTTTAGGGGCCACTGTCAGTTCCCTGTTCAGGCTCTTTCCTATGAAGTTACTGCAGGCTGATGCAGTTCCCGTGCTCTCCTCGGTGTGGGGCAGACAGCTCTTCAAGCTTTTCTGTGCCGCCATCCTTGACCACCCCTTCCCACCACTCCACAGTTCAGACTTTATTAGTACGCTGTCTCATGGGGTTTGTAACTTCCTACTTTCTTTTGATGTGTGTAAGGACCTTTTTACTACCAGTTTGTGCATCCTTTGCAAGGTGTTCTTCAAATTCCTTCTCAGTCCTCTTAATTTCCTGCTTTGGTATGACCTGCAGTGTTTTACAGCTTTCTGCTCTCTCTATTTCAGCCTAGACAAGTTCTGCCCCCTCATTAGTGTCAAAGGAATTCCCTTGCCAAGGCCTTTCTCATTCTTCTTGGACAGGAATCCTACTAGTCTGTCACAGGCAGATGCCAAACCACAAGTGTTTGTGAGTGTTAAACACATATCTAGGAAGGCCAGTACATGCTGACAAATAGCTGAGTCTGTGCATTTTATGTTTTGATACTGTTTGTACTGCTTATTTTAGTAATGATTTTTTTTTCTGGGATTTGAATGTAATTTTTAATTGCAGTTTCTGCCATTGCTGTTTCCTGATTATCCCTGTTTCATTTCAAGTGTGATAAAATTGTATCCTACAAACCATGATCATGAATAGCTAAATACAAGCTGACACAACTTTGACTGATATTGTGAAAACAGGCACAGTGAACATACATGGAAGAAATTCTTTACTGTGAGGATGATGAGGCACTGGAAAATGTTGCCCAGAGAAGCTGTGGGTGCCCCATCCCTTGGAAGTGTTCAAGGCCAGGTTGGATGGGGCTCTGAGCAACCTCAGCTAGTGGGAGGTGTCCCTGCCCATAGCAGAGGTGTTGGAACTGGATGGTCTTTATAAGGTCCCTTCCAATTCAAACCATTCAGTGATTCCATGATTCTAAAGTGTTAGCTCTTCCAAATACTGCCTTTTACAGAGTCATATCACGATGATTATAGCTTTTTGAGAGATGATTGTTCTCAGTAATATTTTTCTAAATTCAATAAACTTTAGTTTCCCTTGCATATTGCTTGAAAGCTGAAGGGTGAGAGTCACAATAATTTTATTTTCTAAAGAGTCTGGATTAAATAAAAAAAGTCCAGCTTTGTGATAGTCTAAATGAAGACAATTTTAAGCATGTCTGTGGTACACACTATTAACTTCCACTTCACTAAAAAAAAAGACACAAACCTTCAAAATTTCTTGAATCCAATTTATAGGAATCTATCTTAACATTTTCATCTGACTAATGTAGTAGCCTTCTGTGATGGAATAACTCAGTGGACAGGCAAGGAGCTATGGATGTCACTACCTGGGCTTCTGAAAAGCCCTTGATACAGTCCCCAGCACAGGAAAGACATCAACCTGTTGAAGTCAGTCCAGAGAAGGGCCATGGAAATGGGCAGAGGACTGAGAACAAAAGGCTGAGAGAGTTGTGGTTGTTCAGCCTGATGAGACCTTATCCAAACAACCTCAGGAAAATGAAACTACAGCAGTGGCCATGTACAATTTGCAGTCCCTTGGTTCTCTGAGGTAATAAAGTGAACACATGCTCTTTAAGCTGTACCTTTGTGCTGAAGTGCAGCACAGGATTATTGCTGCAGGAGAAATATAGGGATCATACTTGCCCCAGCACTGTGACCCTGCTCAGAGGTCTGCTGAGAGCATTTCAAGCAGCAACTGCAGCACTTTTGCAACTACAGCTCCTCCCTGGCCCCTGTGGCTGAACACCTGCTAGTGAAGAAAGAAATTTTGGCTTTTACACCATCTGCCTCAGTTCAAAGTGAGAGCAAGTCACTCTTGAGCTAAACTGCCTCATAGAGGACAAAGATACCCAAGAGAGGTGAAAAAACAATAACTAGTTATGCTTCTCAAGGGACCTGGCTGTAACTGCTCTAAATTGTGGCATAAGGAAGCATGCTAATAGAACTGAGTAGGAATTTGCCCAAGCCATGACCTCTCCTTTCTCTCCCATCGTGCCTTCTACTGCTGTGACTACCCATTCCAGAAGTAAACACAGGATTTGCCCGTGTGCCTGCTGGGGAATTCGCTGAGTAAGGGTGAATGGTATACTATGGACACATTAAAGTAGGGGACTAGAATATGTTCATTAAAATAGCCTTTGAATTAATCTTCTTACTTGTCTTTTCAGATGACTGGCCAGATTATCACAATTTATCCTTCAGTTTTTAAAAGTATGTTCAAATGATGATCAGATTAGTATTCCATTGCACTAAATGTTTGACACCTGTACATAAGTCAATTTCTGACCTCTGTCAGAAACGTAAGACCATGTGCCAGAATGAGCCCAAAACCTACTGGGTGACATGAAATGGCAACAGCTCTAATGCAATAGTTTGGCAATTGAACGAGATGATCATACTGAAGATTCACTCTGGAAAGTTATGTCATGTTCTAAGGGGAATTTGCCCAGCAAGAAATGTTCTCTAGCTAGTGGTCTGCATATTCAGATGTTTGTTGTAAGATGGACTGTTTTCAGAAGTGCTTTAGGGGCACTTCTACAACTCACTGTGAAAAACTTTCCTCTTGGACTAAGTTTTGAATAAAGGCATGAAAAATATTAGTGTTGTTAACTATGTTACTGAGTGGAATAATGCTCTCCACACTCTGGAGAACATAATTTCTGGAGGAAAGCATTTCTCACAGTCAGCAGTTCGCAGTGCTGTGGACACAAACAGCATTTTTTAGTAGCCATTTTGGCAACATTTACCTTTGGGCTGGTTTAAAGGTAAACCAGCTGGAGAAGTGAACCCAACACAAAAGAGATTATAAGTCAGAGTTACAACTTAATAAAAAAATTTACAATAAATGCAATGATACAAAGAGAAATTGGTTTTAACCCACAAAACCCAGAAGTATAACCCAGCACCCTGGGGCACAAACACAATGGGGTTCATTAGCCCCTGTTCCTCCAAGTCCAAAGTAAAAAGAAGTGAGAAACCTCTTGGTGCAGATGATGGTCACAGTCTGGTCGAGAGTGGTGGTCACAGTCCTGTCAAGGTTCTGATCCTCCTCTGGATCGGATGAATGGTCCACCAAGTCCCAAACTGCCCAAGATTCTCTCCCCTCAGGTCCAGGTGGGAATACCCAGTCCCTCCCCCAGGTTGGCGAGTTACACAATGGGTGATCTGACTCTGTGAGTCATGGGGGATTTGGAATCGTTGATGGCCCATGAGCAGACATGACACCTCAGACTGGGTGTGGAGGTGCCAACAACTTCCTGGAGGGAGTTATCACACCTCTTATCTCACAGGTGTCTTTCACACCTGGCTCCCAGCCTGAGGGGTTGGGTGTGCCCTGGGCAGCTGCTGCAAATGGTTCATTGTTAACAAATCATGGAACATGAATAGAGGGCCTGGAATACACAGCTTTGGTCACACCCACAGAGTGATAAACTGGTCCCACCTGCTGAACTGGGACAAACTTTCAGGACAAAGGCCAGTCCAGAGAACACTGAGTAAGTAGAACTAAAGAGACAAAAATTTAGATAGCAGTTTTGCAGCCGCCTCTATTTAAGGTTTGCCAATCACAAATCAAAATGATCCTTAATAAGAATGGTTTCTTTTATTTGTGTTTAGTTTGAACAATCAATAGTTAAATAGTAAAAGGTCACTCATTAAGGTACTTAATGCTGTTCTAGACAACAGTAGCTGAGGGCAGTTTCAATCAACAGAAAGAAATAGGAAAGCAAGAACCCACAACACTTTTTGCATAGGGTACCAAAGGAAAAAATAAAAGATGATTTTTAGGAGAAAAAGTCATAAACTTGGTTATTCTGTAATCCAGAATCCTACAGCATAATTAGAACTGGAAAGCTTGTTATTTTTTTTTATAATTTTGTTTTTAGGATAGTTAAATATCAGTCTGCTAGCTAATTAGATCAGAGAACTTGAAGCACTGAAGCATGTGGTGGGTAGTCTGATTCACACTAAGGTTCACACTACTAAAGGAAAGCCAAAGTTAAAAAAATTTGACGCTAATGCCAGAAAAGAAATCCCAATTCGGGGTTACATGATTAAAAATAGAGATGGCTCTGAAAGCCCCATAATTTTTAGGTAAAGTCAGCATAAAAGAAAGGGTAGTTAAATGGAATATGTCCAAGTTTCCTGTGCTGGAATTGATGTGGGGGGAAAATGAAATATGAGGGTCTTGAATATTCATGAAAAACGGCTTTGAGTTTGTGGAGACATGGCTTCGCGACATGAGTTTAGTCCAGAGAATGAGTCATTTTGAGTTATACTGAAGTCCTGACATCAGAAGAGGTCTGAACTTGCACCCTGAATCTTCAGCTTTCTAGAAGAAGAGTGGGTTTTTTTCATGGAAGTCAGATGTTTGCATCTTTAAATAATATTGGTACCCCTCTTTGGAGATAGAAAAGACAGGGAAATCCTAAAAACAGGGTTCAGTTTATATGCTTTACCACCAAGGTCTGTTAAGCCTAGAAGACTTTGAATAGTTCTTTCTTTACAGCAAGTGGAGTTAGTTGGTAAAGAGACAAAAATTTTCTCTAGGATTACTCAAAGGACATGGAAAAGGTAGAGAAGCTGGAATCTAACAGATGGGCAAAGGAAGCTCTTGAGGAAAACTTTCCATAGAAGTCTGCTATAGCTACCAAAGGTCAGGACACAAGTGGTAGAATCTTTGGAGAAATTAGAAAACAATCATTGCATCTGAAACATTGCCCATGGTCAAGAGAAGAATTATGTATGGTACCCCAAGCTACTATCATATGAGCAAAGACAGGCAGCCATCTGCTTGCTAACATTTTAAGACAGAACAAACAGTAATTATAAACAGTTTACACAGTGAAGAAACTAAAACTGACTTATAAGTAAAGGTGTGCAATTTTGCTGATGTGGTCATTTCCTAAAGTGAAATGTTACAAATCTGTCTTTATTCTACACATAGGAGTAACTAATTCCTACAAATGGCAAGAATAATCTGGATTTCAGATGAGCCCCCAAACCAATAAAATTGTTACTAAGCAATTTTCTATATACTTTTCCATCAGAGAAAATCTCTGTTCTCTTCCTCATATTTTTCTGTTGGTCATATATGGCCTTTTTACCAGGGAAGTAACTATGCCAAACTGTGGGATCAACAAACTCTTCTTCTCTGTTGGCTGTTATTTAGGATAAGTGAACTAACACTGCTAGTACCTGCACTTACGGTTTTCTTGTAGAAAAAGAGTTTGAAATTGTAGGAGGGAAATGTAGCAGTACATTTCAGTGTTCTCCATAATACACATTTTGTGTGAAAGTCTTCATACCTTGTTTCAACATGCTTATGCTCCAGTATGTACTACAATAATTATTTCCATATTAGGGGAAATAAATTTCAGTGAGATTTGAGTTAATGTGGCAGATAATACAGTGTGCTGTTTCGATAGGATAGAAAGGCTTTGTACACCCTGTCGTAAGTCTCATCTCAGCCCCCTGAAGTTGGTTTGAATGCAGCACATGGGATGATTAATTTATTTTAGACATTTAAGATAAATTACCTGCTAGAGTTACCTGATTCTGTCTGCTGATTATAAGTAGAGGCTAGAGGAATGAATTTACACTCAAAGTCTAAAATTTACATTCATAAATGAAAACACAATAATTGTCACATATCAGTACATGATAATATAAAGTACAATCCAATAAATTAATGCGAATAATGCATTTTTACCAAGCCATATAAGAATCCACACACATAGATAAATTTGTGTAAAAGATGTAAATTTTGAAATTTGAAATGTTTGCATTTCTGATTCTTACTGTCAGTGGTCTTTTCCTAAGTAATATAATCTTAATCTGAGTTACTGCTACTGTTTCCCTGGGAAAAAACTTCTGGGACCTGATTTATTAGATCTAGGTCAGGTATAACTCAGTTTAAACTAACACATCAGTATCAGTGAGATCAAATAGCTACATGACCCTCTCTACACTCTTTCTGAAAATCTATATCATAGTTCACTGATAGAAACAGTATTTGCAATGCTTATGTAAAGTTCAAGAAAACTGTAATCCTTCTATTCACATAGTATTCTGGGAAAATCTTTGAAGGCTGCCTAAACTGAAAGCTCTTGACTATAACTACATCACTGTTACAAATGGCAAATTGTGAGAAAAAAATTGCTTAGAGGCCAAGCTGCTACCTTGTCAGCTTTTTGAAAGCTTGGTTTTGTGTAATGTCTAAGCATCCTTCATTTACATGATTCAGGAGCCGGGTCTGAGCAGTGGAGCCTCATCCAAAAGTGGCTTCCATAGGACAGAGAAACTCCCTGGAAGCCTCACCCCAAAGTCACTGACTGGCAGGAACAGCAGCCCTTAACTGCATCATCCTGTATTGATCGGGAGCCCCAGTCAGGAGGGACATGCTCTCAGGGCCCCTGCAAGTGTATGTCAGGAAGTGAGAAATGGTAGGAATTTAGGAAAGATAGGGTGAAAAAATATTGTCTTAGATAAGCCCAAGACCAAAAAATTTTGCCAGTACCTATGTGATGAACCATACCTCAGTCACAGTTCTTGTGCAGTAGAAGCCAGCTGAGTTAATTGATTTTCCAAGAAAAAATTAGAGACCTTTTTCTAGAATTACTCTATAGATATTACCATTGCTGAATTTGTCATTGTGAGCAAGACCTCACAAAGGTCACAGCCATGACCTCTTAAAAAGAATTCCTGGCATGTTACTAAAGCTACACATCATAATCAATCTTTTAGAAGTAAACCAGGTGTTTTTATACTCCAGAGACAGGATATTTCAACTCAACTAAGATTTCTATTGTCCTGATTTTATGTTTTGTGTTTTTGTGAAAGATAAACTGCAAGAGTCTTCGTAATGATTCATAAATAAATACTTCTAAGTAGCTACTCAAATGGTTACTTGAAAGGGAAAGCTGTTCAGACATGCCTGTTAGTCTAGACCATGAAGTGCCAGCAATATTTTCACATTCACAGGTGTAGACTTTTTGAGGCACTGCTTGGTTACAAATAGTGCTGAACAAGTCATAAATTGCAGCACTGGGACAGCTGACAGAAGCTTCTATACAGAATGAAAGTCACAATTTTAAATCAGTTCTGAAACTGATTAAAACTGCAATGGGATGCTGCAGGAGTACTGGAGAGAGATGTGTGCTTCTTATGCATCAGAATGCTGTCATTTGCCATCATTTTTGGATCAGTGTGTATCACTTCACACAGTGGCAGAGCTATTAGGCACAATGTACAACTGACCTTAAAAAGGATTATTCATAAATAAAAGCACTGAAATATTAAGAAATTTGAAGGTTGCCTGTGAAATATTCACTAATTCGATTTATAAGTTTGTTTCATTGCTTCATGTTATGAGGCAAAGCTTGCCATAAAAATCATAATATTCTTTCTGCAGGAATCAAGTATCAGTCAGTGAAACACATCTAGTAAAAACGTGGTGTGCTTTGGTTTTGCTCTTTGTGAAGAATTCATTGTTCTGCTTGTTCTGAGTGGGGATACTGCTAGTTCTACTTGAAGCCACCTAATTGATGTGTTCACAGAGAGAGTAAAACATTCTCTGGTAATGTTTCTCATATGAAATGCCCTGTTGGTTGTGTTTCTTCCCTGGATGAGTGTCTAGTTGAGCAAGTCAGTTCTGATACAGAAGGCATACCAAGTCTTTTACACCTGTCTTCACCTGTCTATGTGCCTCTTAAAGTTTTGCTCTACGCACCTTCAGATAGAGGCACAACTGTGCCCAATCTTCAAAAAACAGGGGACAGGGGTACATTGACCCTGAGATTAGCTCAGTTGGTTAAAACTTGGTTTTAATAATGCCAAGGTCATGGGTTCAATCCCCTGTGTGGGCCATTGACTTAAGAGTTGGACTCGATGATCCTGTGGGTCCCTTCCAACTCAGAATAGTCTGTGATTCTGTGTCTGTGATTGTTGTGAAATTGAAGCAGATTGTATCTGCAGGACCTGTCCAATGCACATGATTTCTGATTCCTTCAAAGACTCCCATTGGATTCATGTGTAAAGAGAAGTCTTAAAACACCCATACAGTTTCTTTCCCAGCTGAAATAATTTATCCACACTCGCATTTAATTGTATTTTTTTAGATGGCTTCCACCAACTTGCCTGATGCAGAATTCAGATTTACTCCCCTGTAGTTCCTCTTCTGCAGCTCTTTTGGCAGGCTTTTAAAAGGCAGTGTCACATTGATCATTTTACAGTTGAACAGAGAAAAAAATTATAAAGGTTTATGAAATCTATGGGAACGGTGGAGCCAAATCTTGCAGGACTTGATAGTCCAAGCAGAATTGCATCTTTCTAAGTCCCTGTTGAGTAATATTGTAAAAGTTATAATTCTACGTACTTAGTAGGTGGTGCAATAGGAGAGAGTTAATAAAGACATACTTCAAGTCCATTTGAAAAACTTGAATGTTCTGACCTTAAACTGCTGAATTTAAATGTTTATAAGCTTTTAGAGCATTAAAACAACTTTGCTTAAAAATGTTTTAATATTTACACCGCAGTCTAATTTTCTAAGTAATAGTTGTAATCTGAGATTTCTATTCCTAGTCAGTTTTTTTAATTAGGCATGAAATCTGAATGATTTTTTATCCAATCTAGTTTTCTGTAGTTTTCTGTTAAGTTAGAGAAAAACACCTTCTGACTAGTATGAAATGTGTGTTTTGAGATGCAGAAGGTAACACACAAATCTGTAACAACTACAGAAAAAGAGAAAACTGAGCGACCTAGCTGTAATGTTAGGATTGTTATTTACAAGTGAAGCAGAAAGTGTATTTGACTTCTGTGATTATAGCTTAGAGTTGAATGAGGAGTAGTTCCAAAATATTGACACATGTGCCTGTGCAATCAGGTTGTACACAGACTTCAAATTAAAAGGCAAGCCCAGTGTCCCTTACCTTAAATGAAGGGGTTTGAATATGTAAAAACAAATAGAAACCAACAGACTGTTAACACAGAGAGGCAACATAAGCAAGAGAATTGGCTTCTTCTCCTCCCTAGGTGACTGATTGCTGACATCCTTGGAATTATCTCATTTGTATCAGTGTTAAAGCCAGTGCAAAAGCTGAAGCCAAAGAGCTTCGTTAGAAGCTTAACTGTGTATGAAGACCTTGGCAGAAGCAGTGTGTGCAGGTTGGTTAACTCAATCTTTGCTATTGACATGAATTCATAACAGGAAGATTCCAGTCTCCGCAACAATTATCAGGATAAATTTACATAATTAGCAGTTGGAGGAAAAATCAAATATGGGATGCATCACTATGCACTTTTTAATTTATTTTTAGAACCTGAGTTTAATTACCTCTGGTGCTGTCACAGCTGCTGCTACATGATTCTTAAACACTTTAACTGAACAGTTTGCATCCTAATAGAGAGCTTGTTTCCCGTACACATTCTCTCCTATTCATGGAATACTCTAACTGGCTGAGCACTAAATACCCTGTGGAAAAAAGGCATGGTTCACTTCTTATGCAGCTCATTAGATGCAGATAATAAGGAAGGGCAGAATAGTACAGGAAGCCAATTTTACCCTTCTTCTTTCCTGTAACTCTGTAGTTATTATAGGATACTTAAATAATACTCAGAATAGATTATCCATTACATATTCCAAGAATGGTCTATGTCCTCAACTCTGAAATAAGTGAAACCTAATCTGGTAACTTCATTTAACAGTTATGAAGAAATCTGAATATAGCAATCTGGAAATTCATGTCTAATACTTTATACATTCAGAAACCCCAGAATTTACGTATTTTCTAGAAACACTATTCAATCAATCTTAATATGACTATGTTGCTATTCTGCAGTTTCTGAAATTAATCCATTATCATATATTTTTCAAACTGTCTCATAATGTACAACTTCATCAAAAAGCAGCCTAAATTCATGTGTGTTCTCAAGACAGTATTAAAGCAGTGAACAATAATAAAAAAAATGAGTAGCATTAACAGGTCATGATAAATAATTAGAAGCAGACCTGACAGAAGACCTGATCTTAAGACCTTGAAAGTGTATGGCTACAAGCTTATTTTTTGCAAATCAAATGGACTCACATATAAGTGTTTGATATCCACAGCTTTATGTTTTCATCATATTAAAGTATAAATATTTACACCATTTTCTTCTAATAAAGAAGTGTGGTTTTAAAGTAGTTTCAGCATATAAAGACATTTATATTACTACTGTCTCCACCATCTTCTTTTCTCGGTTATTCCCTGATGTCTTTCTGATTTTCCCTAATTACTTACCTTGTTTACACAAATTTGCTCTGCTCAGCTGCTAGTAAAGGTAAGGAAACAGAGACACAAGGAAGAAAAGTTAACAGATATGCCTTAGCTCAACCATCAAATAAATGTCACCACAAGAAATTCAGTCCTCAGACATAGAGACATTTGTGCATTTACTTAAACTTATTTCATTGAAGGACAGTGCTGTGAAAAATTGTGGATTTATATAAGCATTCCCATGATTACAGCCTATGGATTATGGATTAGGAATTTGCATGGAAGAGCCCAGGACTTTGTGCAGCACAGAACAGCCTTGAAAGCCACCCTGTATGTTCAGCACAGCCCTCTGCCTGGTTAGGTTGGCTGTAATGGAGGTCACTAGCGCTTAAATATGGAATTGTCTCCTGGTTAACATCAATACATTATTGAGGAGCAGTCATATTATCTCTGAGAGTTCATTGTGGGAAAATACCTGTTCATCCTAAGCAGTTCAGTCATGTTTACTTTGAGAGATAAACTTATGATTTTGAAGCTGTAAAAATTTGCCTCCTTCTGTCAAGGGGCAGTTGTATCACGGAGTGTTGTGTGAAGAAAAGGAAGACTAGTTAGGTTGTGTAAAATATATGCAGAATTTCAATAGAAATCTTACCATAGAACATCCTGTGAAGTAATTTTAGATCAATAAATTAGCTGTCTAGTAAATAAACAAGAATAATTTTCAGAGTACAATGCAGGTGCTTCTGTGTATGCATTCTAAGAAGGATGTTACAGCACACACCCCTTTCTTTAGCTTCTCCTGTTTTAAATAGCAGGACCTTTCACAACATCATATCACAAGACCTTGGGCATTATCCTAAAGTCTGACCTAGTATTGTACTTTCTTGCAGTTTGTTGTATTTCTTTACAGGGGAAAAATAAAAGAAAACTGAATCTGTCTTCATATTCTCTCCTTGTAAAAATTAATGGGTCACCATAGTAATTAGATATCATTTGCCCCTGTTTGACAATGGCTCAGGTATTTCTGAAGATTTTTAGCTCCAAGCTTGCATATATGAGTACTTACGTTTTTCATTTGCATTGTTTAAATTTTTCTATATTAGTTTAACTTCTTCTGTCCAATGCGATATCATCTAGCTTCCCTTTTTACAGATTGCAATGGACCTCTCTATATTGATATTTTTACTTCAGAAGCTGGGTTAACACACAGAATTCTGTTTCAAGTACAGTTTTACTGTCATGTCAGCGTGATTTCTGGTGGAGCTAATAGAAAATGACCACTGTAAAGTAGGTACCTCTCTTTCCAGACACAAAAAACTACACTTTGAAAATCAATCCATTGATTGCCATCTCTCTTCTTCTTCCACACTGATATTGTACCTTAATTTCTGGAAATTAATTGAATTTAGTAAATGTTTTATCAATAAGCAAATTAGAGTATTTTTGTTGCATTTTTGAAATATTAACCCCAAACCCTAAAAATGTTTTTGTACAGGATAGAAATGGTAATATCTGTTAAAATATTGAAAAAGAGTAAATCAAAATAGGAAAACCTAGGGCTGGTTTCCTCATGCAAGTAGTTTTGATTTTGGCCTGCATGACAACTGAAAGTTGTTTGAAATTAATTATTTTCTTGTTGCCTTTAAATAATTGGTGAAACATACAGGATAATGAGCATTATATTTTTTTCTTCTTTCCCAATTCTTTCTTTTTTTATTTTTTTTTTCTAAATGGAAAGAACAGCATACAATAACTCTGTTTCTATGTATTCTCTCTTTTTCTTCCATAAATAACCTTCCTTCTGCAGTAACAAATGCTGCTAAATAATGTGAAACAGAATAAAATAATTGAAGGAAAGGTACAGGTTGCCTAGAGATGTGGTAGATTCCCCATCCCTGGAAACCTTCAAAGTCAGGTCAGACTGGGCTCTGAGCAACCTGAACTACTTGAAGACATCCCTGCTCATTGCAGGGGGATTGGACTAGTTGGCCTTTGGGAGGTCCAACCCAAGCCATTTTGTGATTCTATGAAAAATTATGGCTGTTGCATTGTCACTGGTCTCTTTTAAGATTTTAGGCTGCAATTAGATCATCATCAAGCTATTCACAAGCTGTTTCCTCCACATTCCAACCAGTAAACGTTACACTGAATTTACCACATCATCACAGCATTACTCTCAGGGTGTCCAAGCTGGAGAACACAAGAAAAGGTGAATTTTGTACACTGCTGGGTGTGCTGACAGTGCTAAGCTGAACCAAGAGGAACATAGAGATTTGTGTTTCTGCCCTATTCCTATCAACTACTGCTTAGTTCCCAAGTACCAGAGGTATTTGCCCAACACAATATGCAAATAAAGAAGGGGAGAGCAGGATATACGATGTTTCCTCTGAAAAACAGCTTACTTTATTCTAACAAAGGGAACTGGTGTTTTAATTTCCCATGATCACCATGTAGATTTTATCAATCTTGTTTTCCAGTATGCTGCATTGCCTTAGGTGACACAATTTGTTTTGGGAGAATAACTGGCAACACAGTGATGTTTTCTGCGATGTTGCTGATTGCTGTGCTCATACAGCACTCCATGTGCACGTTCCCTGTCAGCTTTTCCTCAAATACACACCTCCTGTTTAATCTGGGTTGCCACTCAATCCTTTTGTAATGGCTTCTCATCTGTACACCTTTTACAAATAAAACATCCCCTTATGCATTGTCTCTTACATTTTCCAGTTTCTGCACATCTCGTGGTGTGGTGAATTACTCTAATAAACATGAATATGCAGCTCAGCATCACTTTCAAATATTAGCATTCAAAATTAATGTCACTATACAACTGGATTGAGGGTTGTTGGATAGAAAGATTTGCATCAGTCAGCAGAGGATCAACATGGAATTACCTGTCATAAAATCTTTATCTTTGATATCTTGTGAATGACAGTATGAAGTGCTACTGCAGTCTGAGGAATTTATTTAGCCCTTTATGGTGACATGCAACAGTTGAGTGGGGGTCTCTGGGTTCAGGGCTTAGCCCATTACCTAGAGGGGTGAACTCCCCCCTGTGCCCCCAGCCATATAACCACCAGAGAACCTGCAAGGACCTACACAGGGACCACAGTCAAGGGATGAGGGAGAGACAGAGGCGTTTGTTGATAACAGAAAGGGAGTATTTATGGGTTCAAGGAGGATCAGAAGATGACCAGTAGGAATCCTGAGGAACTTTGGACTTTTCACCAATAGAATTCAAGGGTTAAGAACCAATAGAAAGGGTTAGATGTAGGTCTATGAGAAAACTTTCTGAGTCTTCATCAAGGACACTGTAGACTTTCCAAAGTGGGAGATAAAGGGAACTCAGGGGATTTTGGGAAGAAGAGTGAATTAGCAAAAAGAACAATAGACTCCATCTTGTACATTTAAGCAACAGTAAAACCCTCAATTTTTAAGACATTAGACTTAGTTTCTTCAATTTCTTCACAAGTCCACTTCTGACAGGCCTTTTTCCATTCTAGATACTGTAAGTCAATTGCCACAGTGGCATGCAAGTACAGTGCAGCAACCTTTGCTTATAAAGGAAATAGAAATGAAAAAAAAAGAAAGTGGACTGAATTGTAGGGAATGTATTCAGATCCATTTGTTTTGACACACCTACTTTGCAACATTAGGTGCTCAGAGTCATCCTCTTGACTTTGACTAAAGATGAGCAGCCAAAGTAGGTAGCACTAGTGTCTCAGTCTGCTGCCACCTTATCCATGTGTCTTTTCCTTCCAGCCTGCTCCTTTATCTGCAACCAGCCATCTCTGTGGACTGGTGCAGAGGACTTTTGAATGAAAAAAGCCACAGCTCTGCCAAATTAGTACCTCCTTCTGCACATATATGTTCACAAGTAGAGCAGCAGAACAGGGCCTGAACTCTCAGAGCCATATTGTGGTACAGGGACCCGAAATGCATTCACTAGGAGGAAGAGGCACTTTCCCCCACTGTTCATGTTGGAATACTAGTGAAAATTCATTCCTTGTGATGAATCATTTCCCAAAGGAACTGTAGGTTTGTTTTTTTTATTTCCTCTTAGTGGGGTTGATGAGAAAAAACAGAATCTGGAATGTTATTTTCAATGGGAAAACAATAAGAGGGAGATTTGGTAAATGAAAAGGAGGAAGGAAGATCTGGGGAAAGGGAAAACACAACACAAGGAAAAGGAGAAAGAAATAAAATTAGGGAAACCTGTATCTTAAAAAAACCACCAAAACAACAAGAGAGCATTTATTTATCTTGTATTTTTCTATCAGTCTGCATATTGGCACAGTCACTGTATTTAACTTTTGTCATTGGTATTCTGCAGATTCCAAAAGTATAAAAATGAACTCCGCTATTTTACATGAGAAAAGTAAAATAGGAAACCAACAGAGCTGCATTATGAGGGAAATTATTTTATTCAGAGTGTGAATGAAGGGAAAGAATGGAAAGAGCTTCACTGCTTTAATTTAAGCCTTTTGAGTTATATCCATCTGGAACTTTGCCTCAGTAGACGCAGCTTCAAGGTGGTGAAAAATGGAAGTGTTAAAGCCCTTCATAGTCTGGAAATCACAGATCTGTTTCCTCTGATATGGTGTCAAGATACATTTTTAGAGATAATGTTTGATATATTATCTTTTGTATATACTTCAGAATTATGAGTTAAACTTTATATAGAGATCATTGTAATAACTTTGTTCACTTACTTAATTCAACCTCAGGTACTGCAGTAGCTTCTAATCAGACCTAAGTATTAGGAAAAACTTTTTTTTCCTTTTATTAGGAAATACTTATTTTCCTAAGTATTAGGAAAAACTTCAGGAAAAAAAACCTTCAAGTTTTATTTACCTCTTGAGTCACTAGGATAAAAAAAATATTTGTGCTTTATTTTCAAGGTTAAAAACTTTAATATATAACTTGCTTACAGCAGTATTTTACCAATTTTTTTAGCTGGCTTTATCTGTCAGGAAGGTGACAGTCAAATGAAAAAATAATAAGGTCAAGAACAAAGCCCTCTAATTTCTAACATGAGGACATTTGAAACGTTTTTGCTAAAACATGATTCTAACCAGAAATGGCATTTATTAATAGCCCAGAGGACTTTGGCCAGTATCTAGTTGTGTTTTATGGACATCTGGAGTGATCACAGGAAAGGAAGAGCCTCAACTGAGGAGCCCTGAGGTTGTTTACTTGCAGCATTGGCAAAGCACTGGTCAGAGACTCAGTTCTTTGTAAGAACATCCTTCTTAGAGAAGTGTTCGATGTGTTCCTGTGGATCTATAAACTCATAGCTCGAGTGGCCAGAGGGGGTCATTGTGATCATCTGTCCTGAACTTCCTGTGGGGCTTGTTTCTGTTTTACACTGAGTGGGTGTTCATCACAAAACACATAAACAGTCTTGTGAGGGTAAGGTAACAGCAGTGATCACTGGGCTATGGAGAATTTATATCTGTATGATACATAGCACTAATAAAACCCCTCCCAGCAGTTTGACCAAGCAGTCACACAGCTGTGATTGGTGAGTTCTGAGGCTGAGCTGGTACTGGTGATGCCAAAAGGCACTAAAGGTACTTCTACACAACTGAAGTGGGTGGACTGGAGATTGTGTGATGCATGTTGAAATAAACAGTATCCCAGTGGCCTTGAGGGAATCCAGGTTTCCAGACTGCACCTTGCCACCATGAGTGCAAAGCCACACTCTTTCTGCCAATATGCAAATGTGTGATTAACTTAAAAAAACACCAAAGCTCATTGTTAAGAAAGAAGACTTAAAAATTTCACCTGCTTGTCTTGTCTTGTTGGGGTTTTTTTTGTTTGTTTGGTTTTTTTACATCTTCATCTCAAGGGCTTTTATTTTTGGCATCCTGTCTACTAATCACTCATTCTAATCCATGTTGTGTTTTTTGCTTTTTATAAAAATTATTTTCCCCCACAGGCTAATATTGATTGACAGTTTTCTCGTCTTTAAATATTCCAAATGCTATGGCCACTTTCGCTTTGTACAGTCACATGCTGTGCTGTAAATACATCATACACAAAATACTAATATATGTAACTGCTGTACCAGATGTTTCTTTGCTCTGGATAAGTACTTGAGCAAAATACATTATATTAAGTATTAAATCTGTAGTAATATTTTGGCGGTGAATTTTGGATTTTACTGCATTTTTAGAGATATCTGTCTTTAAAAAGTGAATATACTACCTCTGTATTAAAACACTCAGTGTTGGATCAACAGGCAGGGATTATGTATCATATCTGACTGCTTCTTGCCTCTGCCAGAGTAGAAAAGAATGGTTTTCATCTTATTTGAATGCTTATAACCAGATAATTGACAGAAAAATTAGCTTTTAATTTTGTTTAAAAAATGCAGCCAATAATTTCGAAGACTGAAGGAAGTATACAGGGATATTTCTCCCAGTGTACTATTCCAAACTCAGAGAGTTGTGACCTACAGGACTTCCTGAGTCTTTTAACTACAGGTCAGAGTTTTTTCCATGACTCTGTCCATCAGATCTTTAAGCATTTGTGGGTTTGATGTCCATTATGTACTGTATTAACAAGTTCTATGGTTTAACATGTAGTATGCAAATTTGCTTCATATTCTTTTTTTTAAAAGCTTTGAGTGGTAATACATCTTGATACTCCCTCAAATTACAATATTAAAGTAAGGTTTGTGGGGGAAAAACTGTCACAGAAATGTTAAAGGACAAATAATATGGCTTGCATTTTATTTAGCTGTTCTTAGTGCAGAATTGTCAAGGAGACAGGTTTTGTCAAAGCAGTGTCCAAACTTTAATATTGTATTGTGAGCTGCCTGGGTAATAGATTGAAGACTGCCTTGAGCATGTTATAGTAAGAGTATTTCCTGTATGTATGACATGCTTCATAATCATTCCTCAGTCTCAGCTTTTTCTCCTCCTGAGAAAATTAAATAGAAAGCTTCTTTTTAAATGGCTTATCATTGTCTTGTGAGAGAAAAGGTGGTCAGATGTGACTGTAAAGAATTCCCCAGGGGACCATTGCTTTAGGGTGATCTTCAACAAACCTTGTTGACAAAATCTTACACTTTCAAAACATTTTTCAATCTTTACATTTAAATGTCCTTTAGCCTTCATTTCGTCTTCTGAAAGATGTGTTCTTACAACCTTGTTATTAGACTTTATATGTATGAAAAATTATATCAGAATACGGTTTATTTAAAATGGATTGGTGAAGAGGCCCGCTGAATACTTATAATTTTTGTTTTGTCCCTGCATACTTCAGCTATGATTCTATGCTGCAACCCAGCATTTTGTCATTGCTTACAGTTTTATGAGAATCTTTTTTTATTTTCAGAGCACTGACAACTTCTGATACTATCATTTTAGTCTTATACTTCCTGTTTTTCTTGTGTGTTGGAATAATTTGCTACTTTTTTAGTGTTGTCTCTTTTGACTGCTAGTTTGATGAACCTTTTTTTTGATTGAAATTTCATTCTCATAAGAACTAGTTCCTTGAGCTGAAGTGTAGTCTGAAAGGTGGAAAAGGAAAAAAAAATCCTTGTTTTTGTCGAAGTGCTCATTTAAGCCAGTGTTAGGGTTTTTGAGGTTTGGCTTTTGGATTCTGAATTCTCACAATTGGCAGTGCCATGGTACACTACTATCTAACAACTAGAAGTTCTTCATTTTGAGGTACTGTTGTAGTTAATTTGCTTTCTTCAGCAGTTTTGTTCTACTTTTATACATTAATTCTGCTATCAGTTTATTGCAGTTTGAACCAGTTCACTAAGCAAATTACCACAGATCTCCAAAAGAAGTTGCTGATATAGAAAGGAAAACTTGTTTTATTCTCTTATAATTATATCACATAATTTACAAAACTGGTGGCACTTATTTTGCAAGGGCAGCAGTCAAGAAAGGATTTTAAAGGACCTTTCAAAATTTACAGAGAGCATGTAAGTCACACATCACAACCATTGCTTGACTCCACATCTCTGCTGACACTTGAATGTAGATATGAAAAGGAGAAAAAACATATTGTCTCCTCTGAAAACACTGATGTAAAAATTGAAATAAGGATAGACAGAAACCAGTGTTTTTCAACTTTTCTATGGTTAATATGACCCATGGATGTGACGTTAATGGCAACAAAATTTCCTGGTAGGCTCAATATTTGGAACAGCTGTGCATTAAACACTGGATATTATGGCTCTGTGTCTCTGAAAACTGCACCCCATATGTATTACTTTAGCTAAGGAATCAATAAAACTGTTCCTACCATATCACTAGTTTATAGAAAAAATGGGCAGATGTTTTCAGCCTATAAATTGATATATATTTCACCACCCATTTTCTGAGATTGTCTTAATATTCTACAGACCCATTGACTCCTAAATCTAGTTAATGCCTCCTGACTGGTACTCCTTTTTTTCTGCAAGGTGATACTACCTTGAAATCCCATCCTAATAATGTACTTTAGATTTATTGAGTTATGTGTGGTTGACAACCATGTGGTGAAACTGTTCTAAGACATGCATGTGATTAGACTGAAATGAGATTATACTCAATATAAAAAAGTCACAGCCTTATGAAATAAATGGCTGTTTAATAGTTACTGTAATATTGTTTCAGGTAGAGTTGACCACTTTTTAAACATAGTTCTATGTGTTAATATTCTTATGAGGACAAAAACCTTTTTTGATCTTTACCTGACACTGTCAACAGCCTTTGACTTCCAAGCAGTTCTGAAGATATGAAGGAGCAAAAATATAAGTAGATTAACATTTTTAAATCTCATTTACCTTATGATAATGATGACATATATTTCCAAAATGAAATTACCTACCATACAGGAGCAAAGGGGATTACAGTTCTGCTAGACTGTAAGCACTCAGCATAAATCCCAAATTGTGATAGCTAACTGTATTTATATTTCTAGCTGCTCTCTATAAAAATACTGTTGAGATCAAGACATAGAGAGCATTAAAACTGCAAACTGTCTGGGCTAAGGAGTGGCATTTAAAACTGGGACATTCATCCTTGGAAACATAATACCCAGTTAAGTGTGTGCCACTCCAGGTAGGGACAGTACATTCCTAAACACCAGTCAGTCAGTCACTAAGAATGAAGACATATCCAAGAAAGGTTTAATTCGTATACAGAGGGACTCAGTGCTGTTTTTTACCTCATACTGTTAGTATGTAGAACCAGTTAGAAAATATCATTCCCCTTCCATTAAACTTGATGTGACAGAACGTTTGGTTTATTCCAAGCTTTTCAGCTCCCTCAAGGGAAAGTATTTTTCTACACTGTGAATGCAAAGGAATCCTTAATGCTTTTGTAGAACCTATCTGATCCAAAAATATGCCATGCATAAGAAGTCAAGCTTAAAAGAAAGCTGTTTAACCATAGAAAGATTTGGCATCTCTGAAACAGCTCTCGGTACTTATGATCAGAAAACACAGAGTGTTCAGATAAAATAGGCTTCATCTTAAAACGTCTGTTCCAAGTGCCTGTTCTGAGTTGTGATGAGTTCAAAGCCTGCTGGGCTAGCTTTCCGAATTATAGGGAGATTAAAAGTTTCATCACAGGCTGCTGATTCTGCTTCTCTGCTTCCACAGAGCTCAGCAAATCAGCAGAGCTGTACACGAGCTCCAGTGCTGCAGAGCCCTCGATCACTGAGTCTGCAGCATTCAGCTGCTCTGCAAGACTCTGCTTGCTGCAGTGTTGCCACATGCACAGATTCTGCAGGGTTGGAGTGCTATAGAATTAGATACTTTCAGTATGATTAACTCTTTCATCAGTCTCAGTGATGACACAGGACTTTTTGCCTAAAAATTTCTAGGTAAAGGAAGCATGGATATTCTTGTTTTGGTTGGATTGTGTAGCCTGTTTTTATTTCCTGCAGAGTAAGTCCAATTTTAGCTTTAAAATAAAGTAAGTAATTTAAGCAATTATCTACATAAAAATAGATCAATACCATCAGTAAATGAAGTTTCTTAGGATTTAGGATTAGTTTTGGGATTCAGAAATGAGAAGTCATTGCAAAAACTAGAACCTCTAAGTTTTATTTACATATATTCAGTTTTGTTCTATTTATAGACAAAATAAAGGGTTTAAAAAGAAAAATTTATAGAAAAAATTGATTCTTTTTAATTAAATATAAAATCAAAGATATCGGGGGACTGGATGGTTCCAAATACTTTTGAAATCTCTTCATTTTTAACCATCAATGAGAATCAAAGACTGCAGGGTCAGACTGACAAGCAGT
This sequence comes from Pithys albifrons albifrons, assembly GCF_047495875.1. Taxonomy (NCBI): domain Eukaryota; kingdom Metazoa; phylum Chordata; class Aves; order Passeriformes; family Thamnophilidae; genus Pithys; species Pithys albifrons. The sequence goes on along the minus strand of NC_092497.1, from coordinate 61,091,674 downwards.
AAGTGTCTAACTTGGGATATCTGATGAGATGCTCCATTCCTCCCTGCTATTCAGGCCACTCTATTTCTCAACAGCCAGACCTTGAAACACCACTGTGCATAACACAAGATTTTAAGGGAGTCACAGTCACTCCCACAGCTTAGAAAATGCAGCAGTCAGACATCTTTCCAACTGGTAAAGGATGGGCAGATGACAGCAGCACCCTGTTACACAGACCTAACCAGAGAGGTCCTTGACTCCAAATCAGAGTCCAGAGCAACAGTTTTCTACAATGGTTGTTCAGCAGCATAAATAAATTAACTGTATAGTGTGTCTTTTCTTGTCAGTTGAAACTGTGACCCAGATGTGCTAATAGGAACTTTAAACCAATGGAGAGCTGTAGGGAAGGAAGACAAGTTTAGGAAAAGGACACCATAAATGAATGCCAGCTTTGATACTGGCCTGTCATGTATGGGCTGTTGGGAACATTAAAACACAAGCTAGGAGTTAACAAAATGTATGTGTTATGAATATTTCTCCTACTACAGTATTTATAGTTTTTGACAGACCTCAAGGTCTTAGTGAGTTGTGGAAAATTCTCTTAAGATGGTTCATTGATTTATTATTGATATGTCAGGAACTCTGTTTTTCGAAGTTGAGCTTGGTGACATAAATTATGAAGTCCTTTTTTTAGAAGACATAATTGTTTTCTTGGTAGGAAATATAATAGTTCAGCAAAGTGATTGCTGTGCAAAGAACAAAATCATAACATTGTAATCTGCAACTCTTTAATGCTAAGTAAGATGGTTTAAACTTGTAAGGAATTTCAGTTTGCCATTGAATATCATAGTAAAAATCATAATAAAAACTGATAACCTTTTCAAGGTAGAATTGGCTGGCAAATGACTGTAGACAAAGCAGGAAGGCATGCAAGTCTCCAAATAAGTGCAGACAACAAAGCAACAAACATGCTGTGTCACCTGCATTTGTGAACTCATAGAATCACAACATGCCTTTGTTGGAAGGGACATTAAAGATCATCCATTTCCACTCCCTGCCATGGGCAGGGACACCTTCTCTAGACCAAGTTTCTCAGAGTCCCATCCAGCCTGGCCGAGAGCACTTGCAGGAATGGGGTAGCCACAGCTTTTCTGAGAAACTTGTTCCAGAGCCTCACCACCCTCACAGTGAAGAATTAATTCCTAATATCCTAGGTAAACTTCCTCTTATAACAAAGAGGATTTAAAGCTCATCAAAATAATTTTGTTCATCGAAATACAATGAGAAACAAAACTGTAAGGTTAGTTATTTAGAGATCATATATTCCACTGGATGAAAACACTTGCTATTTTTAATGCTTTGCTAAAATACTCCTGGGAAATTGATGACCAGTGAATTTACCAATAGCATTCTAGCTTATTTATTTGTTAATACACTCTGTTATAAAATGTAACATCTACAAATTCACATTTTTAACACTATAACAAAATTAGCTTCGCAATTTGTAAATGAAATATAATTTGTCTCTCTAAAATTTCTTACAAAAACTAGAAAAACCTGTAAATAGGCAATTTAAATATGTAATATTTTCAAAAATCCGTGGACTATAGTAAGATCTTTGTAGATAAAATGCATAGAAATAAATGATTTGTAGGATATACCTAACCAGAAGTATGTGCAAAGGCTTAAAAACTTAAATACACTCAAGATTCTCAAATGCTTTGATGTGTGAGGAAAAAACATTACACAACCCTCAAAATCAGAATATAATTATCTATACTACTGTGATTTAATCTACTTTTCAATATGTGAACAGGACACTTTAATGGAAGAGAAGTTCATTTTTGCTTTACCTATGTAACTGAGTGGTTGACAGTTACAAAAAGTACTGCCATCTGCAAACAGTACTTTGTATTAACAATCAAACCACTTGGTTGCAGTCTCCTTTTTAATGATCGATTTTCCTAAAGCATTTTTTTCTCTCATTTGAAAATAACAGAGTAGGCTTTGGGGTATTTATTTTTCAATTGTACAAGTAGCAAATGAGTGTTGGAATAAATTTATTGTTTCCACAGCTCAAATCACCAGAGAAGACATGCAAATACCTGGTCTTTCTGTCCAAGTCACTAATTGATTTGGCTGTTTTGTCAGCTGAAAAAGGAACCAATATTTTGATGAGAATCCTTATATGTATATTTGACTCTGCCAAGTAGATTGGAAAACACCACTACTTTATCTGGGGTTACAGTAAAGTGATGCTCATGATGACTGTTAGACATTTAGTGCCAGTTGCTACAAAGAGAAAGATGAAAACAAAACTATAAATTAAGAAGACTGAGGCACAAATTGAGTTTCAGTGTGTTACAGGGGTAAAAAAAGATGTGAAAAGTAAAGCAAAGTCATGAAGGGAGGCTACAAAGGAATTTATAATTTAGCAATTTAACTAAGGGAGAAGGAAATAAAGGAGGAACAGAAAAGGCTGAGGCATTCAGCTGTCTTTTGCTTCTCTCTTCACAGAAAGGCAATTAAAGCTTATTTATGATCACTGCCTGAACAGAACAAAACATAGCTTTAGCTAGGGGTTAAAGAACTGGCAAGAAAATAGAAGAGAGCCTTGAAAGAATACAAACATGTTCTGTGTATTTTGGTCAGCACTCTGTAATCCTCAGCAATTATTTTCAAGATTTCCTCAAAGAAAAAGGAAGAGCAGAAAAAAGTCAACTGTGCTACTTATCTTTAAAAAAGGCCTGTGGGAGGGGCAAAATGAAGAGTTGCAGAGCAGTCCCACTCGATACTGATTCTTGGGAAAATAAAAGAACAAATTCTATGTGACTGTTTCAAAGTATTTGTATAAAAAAGCAGTAAGACAGAGCCTGCATGGATTTATCTAGAACAAATCATTTCAAATCAATTGAATTTCATTCCTCATGGAGAGACTGTCATAATAAACAGAGTGGGAAACAGCTCTTCTATCTGTTGCCTTTTGTGAAAATTTTTACTGCTTTTGCCTTTGACATTTTGTAAAGCAAACTAGTGAAACCTGTTCCAGGTTAAAGTACTGGTACATTCATATACCTCTGGTTGAAAGGCTGCTCTCAAAATGTAACTATCAATGAGGTGGTCTAAGAAAGGGAAAGAAATTCAGGCTGGGTTGACAGGTTACTGTCCTCAATCCTTTGCTTAACAATATTTCCATTCTTAGTTGCATACATTCTAGTGCAGTTTCCAGGTGACACCCTGATAGGAAATGGTGCAATCACTCTGTGGGGCAGTGTTAGAATTTCGACTTGAACTATTATTTTGCACAGAAAAGTGAATGCCATCTTTTCTTATTAAGTTCAGACATTAGACTGAAAAACACCCAAACTCCCAGTAACAGGGCAGTAGATCAAAAAGTTGTGGTTTAAATTAGTTAACTATTATTGCCATTAGCATGAATCCCTATTTCATAAGCACAGACAACAAATTGATTTCTGACTCTGGGATGCATCTAAGCTGGTCTTTTCCTTTCAAAATATAAAATGGTGGGAACATGGACATAAGGACCAAATGATAATGGAATTAGAAGGCTGTCAGTTGCATGCAGCTGGTAGTTTTTTACTATTTCCCATTGCTGTTATAACCTACAATGCTGTAAGTGAAAGCAGGAGCAGAAAACTAGATAAAAAGCATAAGCTTAAAAGTAGATCTAGAGGATCTACAGTCATTCCCTTAGTCTCACTCTTGATCCCTTTGCTTTTATCTTTTGGTTTTGATTTTGCCTCAAAAGAAAACCAGCAAAATGGATCTAAATCTTCCCATGTAGCATCCAGCATTTATTAAAAGAACAGGATGAAAGAGATGCATGACATTTTCCCCCAATAATTTATATTTCTGGGATATCAAAAAAGCTTACAAAATAAAGCAGAAACCCTTTGAATATGGAAGTTAACACATCAGACACTCCTGTCTTCAACATTTTATATGTGTGCTGCCTTTACTAAAACAGAAGGAGTAAGACAGATTGGATTTTTTTGACAAGAACGACCCCAGTAAAAAGCTCAAAGATTAGCAATACCCTTTCAAAATCACTCAGTTTTAATGTATGATCTCAATGGGGTATAGAGAAAATTGTTGGGTAGTAGTCCAACAACTTAAGAAACAAGTGGATTCATTATTTTTCTACCTGGAGGGAATAGATGGAAAAGAATAGCAGTACTGTACAGAGGAAAAGTCCTGACAAGGTGGCATCGTAAAGAGCAGAGTCAGGACCTCATAGTCTTGATTTGCTGCTGTTAAAATATCTAGGGATTTTGCACCATTTGGTTTGCTTTTCCCAATAAAAGTTTTATAGTCAGTCACACAGCTATTTTTTTTCTAAGATACTACAGCTTTTGTAGAGAAACATGTTGAATTTGTAGCTAGTCCAGATATATGACAGATAAATAAATTGTCTGATATGAAGATCCCTGGGGTTTTGTTGTGGGTTTTGTTTTGGTTTTTCTTTTTTTTTTCTTTTTTTTAGTTTTCTTGGTTGTAGTTTGGGATATTAGCACACCTTTAATCTCACATTTTGCCTTCTCAGTGTATTGCTGTGTTGGTCTCCTTTGTTTTCCCAAACTTCTCCACCTTTTTCCTCTGGCCCATTTTTTATTTTATTTCAATATAAAGTACTTCATAATACCATATAACTGAGCCAGAACAAAGCATTTAAAAACCCTAACAAAATGATTGAACTATCCTACATTAAGCTGAGGGTCATGGGGACATGGATCCCAAGTATTCTGAGGAAGGACACTTTGAATGTGCATTTCAGGCTTATAGGCCCAAGGCTCATTGAACCACTCTCTCCACTGGAGCAGACATGAAAATTTTAGCAGCCTTGAGGAGGGCTAGGTAGGAGGACTACTGTGCAATCAACAGAAATGAAGCTAAGCCCAGGTCTGCATGAGGATCCTTTTTTCAGTATCACTATCCTGACACGTATTCCAAAGAGAAAGCACTCCCCTCTGGAGCCAGACATCACAAAATTCCCTCACGTGACCGACATCAAAATAAACCCAGTTTATTTGTGCCTCTTAATGAGTCTAGTTCGGCTGGGTCAAAGAAGAAATGGCACAGCTTGAGTTAGACACAAAAAGAGAGAGGAGCTGTGTGTGATGCACTGGCAGAGCTGCAGGGCGCAGTCCTGTGTGGGGTCCATGTCCACACTGAGCAGAATCACAATCCTGAGTAACAGGAATCTAGATCAGGGCAGGCCTCTCGAGTCAAACTTAGTTTTCCAGCTCTTCCCTTCTTCAGTCTGTGCTCCCAAAATGCCATTCAAAATAAAATAAAAGAGCTGTTGCCAGGCAACCTCTCGCCGTATCTTGAAGTCAATTTTTTACATGGGTGCTGGATGTTGATGTCTGTATGGATGTATTAGGCACTAGGTACTTATTGAATTGCTAATGAAAAAAGAATAATTACACCTTTCTTAATTATATATGCACTAGATAGAGATCAGGATTGTTAATTATTAACTACCTTTCCAATCAGCTTTTTCATTAATCTTCACAGAATGTGAGTATGAAGTGTAACAAATCCCTGTAAGTCTATGGGGCCCAATGGGAGTCATCGGAGAACACTCAAAGTGCTGGCCACTGTCACTGCAAGGCTGTCCCAGTGATTTTTGAGTGGTCTTGGGAAAATGGGGAGGTCCCAGTTAGCTGGAATCTGGCAAACAATGTCCCAGTTTTCAGAAAGGGCAAGAAGGATGATCCTGAAAACTACAGGCCTGTCAGTCTTGCTTCAGTGACTGGTAAGATTATGGAGAAAATTGTTCTGGGAGGTATTGAAAGATACCTGAAGGACAACACAGTCATTGGTCACATCTATGATGTCACAGTTTTATGAGGCAAAAGTCCTTCTTGACAACTCATTTGCTTTTGCAACAAGATAACACCTGGAGGATCCAGGGAAATGACCAGAAGAAGTTTTTCGATCTCAGTAAAGCTTTGGATACTGTCTCTCACAGGATCCTCCTGGACAAAGTATCCAGCCCACAGCTGGATAAACACATCATGTGGTGGGTAAGCAACAGGCTCAGGGGTCGGACACAAAGCACGAGGGGTTATCAATGAATGGGGTGACATCAGGCTGGCAACCTGTCACCAGTGGGGCTCCAGGCCTGGTACTCTTCCACATATTCATAAATTACTCAGATGCAGGACTCAAAGGTACACTAAGTTTGCAGATGATCCTAAACTGGGAGGAGCTGTTGACTCCCTCTGTTAGGTTGAGCTGGTAATATGCCAAGTACCCAATGCAGAGAGTCAGCATCTCCCTTGCCCTGCTTGAGACAAGGGATTAAAAAACCTGGAAACTTAAACTTGAACTTAACTAGTTATATATTTACATAAAAAGGGAGAAATTAGAAGTAGACTACCATATAATACACACCTACACAAGTTAGATATTACAACAATCCTCTACCTCCTACTGAAAACAGATCTCATCACTCCAGATCCATAAAGCACCCCAAAAGGCACCCAGCAAGAGAGGAGAAAAAAACCACTAATAAGATGTTTACTTCCATGAACTAAAACAAAATGTGAAGTAGCAGCAGGACAGTAATAAGGCCCTACCTCAGCAGGACAGCGGCAGCATGTCCTGTCTCTATCTCAGTCATGATGGGAACTGAGAGAACTCCTGCTCTACTGTATTTATACTTGAGTTGATGTCAGAATACGGTATGGAATACCATAGGCCAGTAGAAGTCAGCTGTCAGCTGGTCTGACCCAGCTTGAGTCAGCTGATAATCTAAGGCATACTCTGAAAACTAAAACCTAAATTTAGGCCTAGCCAAACTCATAACATTCCCTTGAAGGCAGAGAGGCCATGTAAAAAGACCCTGAAAAATTGGAGAGTTAGGCAATCACTAGCCGTGCGGACCTTAATACACGCAAGTGCACGTGGCACAGAGAAATCCTGGATGTAGAGACAGACAGGGGAAAGAGAGGCTGGAAAGCAGCGCCATGGAAAGGGCCCTGGGTGTCCTGGTCAATGGCTAGTTGAATCTGAGTCAGCAGTGCCCTGACAGCCAGGAGGGCCAATCATGTACTGGGGGGGCATCAGGCACAGCATCGCCAGAAGGGCAAGGGAAGAGAATGCCCCTGTTTTCTCTACACCGGGACAGCCTCACATGGAATATTGTGGCAGTTTTGAGGAACACAATGTAAGAAAGCACTACAGCTATTAAAGGAGGACTATGAAGATGGTGAAGGGCCTGGAGGAGAAACTGTATGTGGAGTGGCTGAGGGTGCTTGGCTTTTTCAGCCTGGAGAACAGGAGCCTGAGGGGAGACCTCATTATGGTCTTCAACATCTTTGTGAGAGGAAGAGGAGGGGCAGGCACTGATCTCTTGTCTCTGGTTACCAGTGGCAGGATCCAAGGGAATGTCATGAAGCTGCGTCAGAAGAGGTTTAGGCCAGATATTAGAAAAAGGGTTTTTCACTCAGAGGGTGGTTGGGCACTGGAACAGGCTTCCCAGGGCAGTGGTCAGAGCACTAAGCATGACAGAGATCAAGAATTGTTTGGAAAATGCTCTCAGGCACATGGTGTGATTCTTGGGAATGGTTCTGTGCAGGATCAGAAGTTGAACTTTGATGATCCTTGCGAGTCCCTTCCAGCTATGATATTCTATGATTCTATAAATTAAATAAACTATGCACTAATATGAGATGGTCAAAGATGGTGTACCCACCAACACCTGTAAACTGGTAACAATGGATGGGGAGAAGGCTGAGGTGCTCAACAACCTTTTTCCTCCTTGTTCACTGGCAACCTCTCTTCCCAAGTCTCTCAAGTGGATGGACAGCAGGACGGGGAATGGGGGAGCAAAGTCCCTCCCACTGTAAGAGATGAGGTTCATGATTGCCTGAGGAACCTTCACCAGTCAGGTGAAGTCCCAGGTGACTGAAAAAGAGGAAATATCCCACCCATGTTTAGAAAGGCAGAAAGGAGAACCCTGCAAACTCCAACCAGTCACCTTCATCTCTGTGCCTGGGAAGATCATGGAACAGATCCTCCTGGAAGCTGTGCTAAGACATATAGACAGCAGGGAGGTGATTTGGGACAGCCAGCACAGCTTTACTGAGGGCAAGCCCTGCCTGTTCAGCCTCGTGGCCTTCTGCGATGAAGTGACCGCATTGGTGGACAAGAGAAGGGTGACAGATGTCATTTATCTGGACTTGAAAAACCTTTGACATGGTCCTCCATAACATTCTTTTCTCTAAATTGGAGAGAGATGGACTTGATGGGTAGGCTCTTAAATGGATAAGGATTTGGCTGGACAGTCTCATCTGAGAGTAGTGGTCAATGGCTCAGTTCTGATGGACTTCAGTGACAAATGATGTCTCTCAGGGGTCTGTTTTGGGATCAGTGATATTTAATACCTTCATTATTGACATAGACAAAGGATCAAGTTCCTCAGCAAATTTTCAAATGACTCCAAGCCATGTGGTGTTGTTGACACACCTGGAGGATGGGATGCCATCCAGAGGAACCGGGACAAGCTGAGGAAATGGGCCCATGGGAATGTTATGAGGTTTAACAAGACCAAGTGCAAGGTGTTGCTCCTGGGTCAGGGCAACCCCAGTATCAACACAGACTGGGGGATGAACAGATGGAGAGCAGCTCCACTGAGAAGGACTTGTGGGAGCTGGAGGGTGAGAGGTTGGACATGAGCTATCCATGAGCACTCACAGCCCAGAGAGCCAAGTGTGTCCTGAGCTGCATCCAAAGCAGGGTGGGCAGTGGGTACAGGGAGGGGATTCTGCCCCTCTGCTCTGCTCTCGTGAGACCCACCTGCAGTGCTGCCTCCAGCCCTGAGGTCCCAGCACAGAAAGGACACAGACCTGTTGCAGCAAGTCCAGAGGAGACCACCAAGATCATTCTCTTATGAGGCAAGACTGAGAGAACTGGGATTGCTGAGCCTGGAAAAAGGAGATTTCAAAGTGCCCTAATTGCTGCCTTCCAGTACCTGAAAAAAACGAACAAGAAAAATGAGAGAGACTTTTCACAAGTGCATGTAATGACAGGGCAAGGAAAATGCCTTCAAACTGAAAGAGGTTTATGTACACAGTTGAAAAAAAATCTTTACTGTGTAGGTGGTAAGACACTGGAACAGGTTGCCCAGGGAAGTTGTGGATGTCCCATCTCTTGAAATGTTCAAAGTCAGGTTGGATGGAGCTCTAAGCAACCTGGTCTAGTGAAAGGTGTACCTATCCATGGCAGGAGGATTGGAACAAGATGTTTTTAAGGTCCCTTTCAACCCAAAGCATTCTGTCATTCTATTAGATCAGGTAATCTTCCTGCTGAACAATTAGGAAAGAAGAACAGCATTGTACCTGAGATTCTTCACTTCAGTGTTCAGTTCTCATACTGTTTAACTGCTGATCAATTCATCAGTACTTATATAAGTTTAAGCATATTTTCCTTGAAATACATATTTTAAAGAAAATAATTATGAGAGTTCTATGGCTTTATTTCTCATTAAAAGTTTTCCATTTTAGTTCAATAGTATGTTGTAACAGAGCTCCCCACTTCTAGATGGAAATAGCAGCTAATCCATGTAATTTCATTTTAATCTTAATAATGAGGAGTGGAGGGAAAAATAGGGAAGTCTAATTGATCACCTAGGGAGAAGGAGACTTCATTTCCTTTTTCCTAATTAAGTAATGTAATAATGGATGAGTAAAACATGTGTAAGGGAGATGGCTCTATCATCAGTGCAATGTCAGTATAAAATGACTGTTTTCCTTCAGTTTAATTGCAAAATTGTGATGAGAACAGGAAGTATTTATTAAAACCCATACTAAATGGATCAGATTTGAAATAGCAAGTTTATATGTAATCTTTTATTTTAGATTTAGATTTTGGTTTTGAAGGTGAAAACTGACAATGATTATTATGAAAAAGGGATCATTTAATCAATTCCTCAGATTAAAGGTGCAATATATGGGAAAAGGATTACTCTGAGAATGCAAAAACAGTCATGTGCATGAATATTCTGTTCTATTAAAATCCTATTTTGGAAGCAGAGAGGGGGGAAAAAGATCAGAAATATCATTGCATTGCCACAAACCACCTACTTTTTTCATTGGTATTCTATTATGCTATTTATTTTTGGTTAAGACCATGTGTGAAGAAATGAAATTAATACTTAACTGGTCTGGAAGGAAAAAAATTGCAAATTTTTGTTTATTGTGCCATAGAACACTTAAACTTCTATTTTTTCCTCATATAAACATTCATGAGGTGACAAAAATAAACAATGACCTAATTAGAACAGCTTTAAATCACAAACTGGTTCTCTTGGTCATTTGCTCATTCTCTTGTGATCTCATAGGCTTGTATTCTTGTCTATAGAGTGGCACAAAACCGGTAAGGAGAGTGGAAGGTAACTTTCTCAGGCACCTGTGCAGGACAGTCTGGTCTTTAGCCTGGTGACCAGCCCCCAGTTTAAAATACAGCTGTGTGAGATTGATTTGGCTAATATTGTGGTTTATTGGAACCAGAAGCTGCTCCTGAGTGCTATGCCTTTAATACTTTCACCTACACTAATCAGACTTCCATAAACTGACTTAATTCACCAACATGGCAAAACTATTGTAGGAAAGGGAGGGAGGCTGATTGTGTTTTTTTCTCACTGTTGCTCCATTTCATCATGCTGAAGGGCCTGGCAAGCACCAGGACAGACAAAAGGGTGGGGATGAGGCTATGTGACTGAAAAGAAAGGGAGATGGGTGCCAGAGGAAATTTCCCCTGCAGGTGGCATCAGAACTTTTATAAAACAAATGAAAACCAGGGAGATGTGTTGATTTCCCTTGTGCTCTTGAAGGGCCACAAAGCCAAACATCCTGCTTCCAGCACAGATCCTTTAGCACTTAGCCTGTTAGACAAAAGATGACTGCCTCACCTCTGACTTCACACAGATGGTCCAGGGATCTCTGCAGGGGACCTGGCTGTGGTGATACCCCACACATGGGGTGAAACCTGCACCACTTAGAGAACAGGTGCCTGGATGATTAGGTGAGCCTGAAGTGTCTCTAGAGTTGCATCTGGGGATTTTAAAGGCATGGGATACTACTCTTTGCCAAGACAAATAAATTTAGAGAGGATACTAAGGACACTGAACCATCTCCCACTGATTACAGGAGCATTGTGAGTGTCTTCTTACCATTTAACAAGAAGATTATTAAGCAGAATTATTTAGTAATAAATAAATTCTAACATTGAAATTGCATATTTCTGCTCATTTCTCATCTGAGTAATTCCTGCAGTCAACTGAATGTGAAGAAAATCTCCTGAGCACTGTAATATTTATGCGCCATCATGTTTTATATACTGTATGTAATTCTTTAGGAAAAAGAAGAGTAAAACAAACATATTCTGCATGTTAAAGCAGCAATAACTTTTAGATAGAATTAGAGAACATTTAGCCTTTTTAAATCCCCATTACCATGTATTGTCAGTAACTGGAGTGGCACCATGTTACAGTGGGGCTGGTAACATGATCTTAAAATATGTAACTTCATCCCCAGCAAGTATTAAGAAAGTTAAAAATAGCTTAAGCAGCTGCTTGTGTTTCACACCCATGTAGGTAGTGCCAGTGCAACTGCACAAGAAATATTTGTAATGCTTCCTTCTGTTGCCTCTGTCTCTTTTCAGATCTTTTCCATCTGGTGTAGAAGGCCCATTTGTATTTTGAATTCTACATATTTGCAAGAACTATTACTCACCTTTTACCTTCCCCTGTTTTCTAATGTGATCTTCAGTTCTCCTAATACCCAATGAACTGGAATACACACAGACACACACATTCACACAGAGACACAGACACAGAGACACAGACACACAGACACACAGACACAGACACACACACTTATTCTGCACACTTTCTAAAGGCATGTGTTTTTTCCTTGTCTGCAGAACATTCAGCCTCCAATTGTCAGAGTACAGAAACTACAGTAAGAAGTAGCTATAGCTGGCACGAATAATGAATTCCTACTTCTTTCTGCAACTGACATTGCAATTCTCTGGTTGAAGATCACAGCCCTTTTTACCTCTTTATAGGTAACAGTGGTGATGAACACATATAGAAAGAACTGAAGAACATATAGTGACCTGCTTTAGTTCTAAAGCTCAGCACTCCTGAAAATCAGATCTAAGACATCACATTCTGAGGTATCTTAACCTGTTTTGTTATAGTCACTCTCAGCTGCATCACCCAACCTACTTCTTCCAAGGCTATGACTGAGGTGCCTGACATAAGAGCAACTGTGTTTGATGAGGATCTGCACCCCAGACACAGGACTATGTAGGACTAATACAGGACTATATTCATATAACCTCAATCCCACCAAATTTAGTGTTGCTTAACGGTCAGCTGCCCTCCAAACTAGTCAATAAGAAACAAAAGAAAACAATAGATAGATAGATAGATAGATAGATAGATAGATAGATAGATAGAGCATAAGTAAAATTTTGACACACAGTAGGATGCTACTAATGCAAAGATCAGGGCTGTGTAATATTTTGCTTCAAATATTGTGGGGGTGGATATCTGGATCAAAGCAGAAAGTCTTATAAGCATTTGGTGTAGGTATTTCAATCTCTATAATAAATCCCACAACTGTTTTTTTTGGTTATTTTCCCCCACATTAACCTCTGGAGTTTAGTAATTTCCTGGGTGCTGGTTAACTAATCCACTTACATTGTGGTGCTTTTATTTTATTTGATGTAAACTATATTCTTGGAAACTCCTCCACAGAAGTTCCACTTTGAAAAAGCAGATGTGTGAAGCAAAATGAACACATTTGTATGTGCTTAATAGTTTTCTTTAATCTTCTAAGAACCAGCCTAGAAAGATACGGGAGGAATTAAAAAAATGTTCTATACATCTGCTTGCTTTTTATGTCTGTAAAACTGTCTAAACACCCCATTCAAAGGTTTTATTTTAAGCAGCGGGATTTGAAGAAGAAGGGTTAGCAGCCAAAAGGATGGAACAAAGTCCCTTCAAGTGGACTGGCAGTAGAAAACACAATATTGAAAGTCTGTCTCAGCCAGCCAGGCATAGCTTCACAGATGAGATGCATACAAACATCTGCTGCTGGATTTATTGATGGCTCAGTGAAATGCAGCATATTGCACTGGAGATATAGGATGCTACAGACCAGAAATGTGATAGTCTTACAACATCTTAGAAACTCCAGATGTTAGTGGCACAAGCAACTGAAGCTGAGCAGAAGATTTTCAGGAGTTGCCCTGTCTTTTCAGCTGCATCCTTAGAGTGGTGGAGATGAGGAGACTCGACAGGAATTCTATCTCGCTACTACAGAATTCTTCATGCTGAGAAGGAATCATTCTTTCTCTTCTTGAAGAAGACAGAGATAATCCTCTCCTGTGTCTCCCGAGCTGGTCTCTTTTTCTTTGGTGATGTACATCTGGGGCCTGTGGGGTGTCTTGGCAATGCTGCTTATCCCCACAAGAACAGTGTTACCCAAAATGAAAGAGTGTTTACCAGGACTGAACAAGCAGTTCTGCAGAGGAAGGATGCCCTCTTTTTAACATTGATATGAACATGATTATTTGAGAAAGAACTGGAACTTTCAGTGTTTGTTTTGGCTTTTTTTTGCTTTTTCTTTTTTTCTGCAAAGCCTTGAAACTGGTGTTTCAGTGTTTTTCAATATTACACACTCTTAAAAAAAGATTATAAATTAAATATATAGGCAACTGCAAATGAAGAAATAGAATGTTTAAGAGAGTCCTCCCTGGTCAGTAAGACATATTGTGCATTTCCCCTTTAAGGAATGAAAATGCTGTTTCCATTTTGTGCCTGCCTTTTCCTTGTTCAAAGTACTTTAGCTTCTTCCCTCTTATCATTCAATTTAATTCACCATCTGTTCACTGAGGACTTAGTATTTTCAGCTGAGATTTCAAAAGGAAGACCACATTAATCTGACATTAGTACTTTTGAAGCAAGTAGGATCTAGAAGAAGCAGATGTATAAATCATGACACCTAATTACTTATCACATTTTTCTTTAGTGCTGCCTGTAGGAATGTGTGTGCTTTGCAGGTTGTTACATTATCCTGTGGTTTAAGGACTCAGACTGCAGAGGCAAGAGAATAAGATTTTCTTTGTGACATTAAGAGGACTCAGGTGTAACTCCTGCTTACAGCTAACAAGCTGAAACCAGAATTAAAGCAGTGTCAGCACTTTTACAACAAATCAAAGTAAGGTTAATAAATACATCCAGGGAATAATAAAAGAAAAAAAAAGGTCAGAAAAGATATCATTAAAAGTCCGGCTGTCAAACTAAAAGTAGCTATTTGTGAAAGTGTTGAGACAATAGAGACAATTGTCAAAAAAGGGCATTTTAAGATAATATATATCAGGATAGGTAAAGTATGAGAAATACTAAACCAGTTAAAATGGAGAGTTGGTTGCTTCAAGAGCAATTGTTTTCTACTCTAATTAACACAAGCATAGTTTCTCTGACCTCCATTTTTTACTTGCCACCAAGCTGCTCAGAATCTTTTCATCTAGATTGTCTAACCCTGAAATTTTTATCATATAGTTTTTCCTTTAGCAGATTTCTGTAGCCAGTTTTCTAATGTTTCATCTTTTTTTCATTTAAATTTAATAAAATTTCTTTTGCCTGGATATTCTCTTCGAATAAGGTGTTCCCTCCTTTCTTGTACATTTGCAACCTTTCCTGCTGAAGGTATTCTCTTCTCTCTAATATTGCAGCTAGAGGGGTGTTCATACTGCAGAACATTTTGCAGAGCAAAACCCACCTTTCTGAAGAACTTCACCAAGGTTCACAAAATCAGCAAATAAAAAGTCCTGGCCAACCACCGTAGTTACATGGTATATTCAAGATCTTTCCACATACATTTTAAGAGCTCCATAATATATGTGGATTGTGGTGTTAAAAAGGCTACATTATATATAAGAGTCTTTGTTGTGTAGCAAGAGGATGTATAAAGAAAATATCATCTGCAGTCCAAGTTGCACTGGAATACCTTTGAAATTTCTGGAAAAAAATATAATTTCACTCAGCTTTACATAGGTTTCAGTGTCTGCCAGACTTGGCCATGTGACAAGCTGCTTTTGCTGTTCACCACATCCTGAGGGCCCTTCAAAACCTGAGTCTGATCCTGTTTCTTTTGAATTTTGCTGCTGCCTCCATTAAGCTTTGTATGAGTTTGTGTGGCATTTTCAGCTCCCACCAGATCAGGTGCAGAGGTCAGGACAGAAAAAGGCTGTCTGGACAGTGGTGCTTCTATATTTACTCCCTACAAATCTCTAACTACAGATTCAAAAATGTGGGCTTTCTTGTCCTTTGTCAAAAGCTTGTGACCTTTTGGATCTTGCTCTAATTTCATGTGTACTACAGCTCATCTAATTTCAGGGACTTGCTCCACATTTATGTTGCTGTAGGAGAGGGATTGGTTTGTTATCAGGACTGATCTTAGGTATTCTATTCCTTGTAAATGCATTTCTAGGAATCTCATTCAGTAAGACAGACCTGCTGAGAGGTTGTTACAATTTTCTGGCATTTAGGTAACAGGTGCAACTTGAGACTTTGTTTCAGATAACAAACCCTTTAGTTCTAGGGTTTAATTACAGTTCTTGACTCATTGGATGTGTTGACCACCCAAATATTTGCCTTTTATTCACAGCCATTATCAGAAAATCATTACTATTTCTCAACTCATACCTGCCACAGCAACAACTTCAAACTGTTCTATTTTTAGAACAAATTAAGGGATGCATCATAAACATGGGATCTTCAAGGATGCCTTGTGGCAGCACTACACAGGAACTAAATTTAAATTTTGCACTGATTAATGTCAAAAAAAAGCTCGAACGATACACTTCAGCTTTCTTGTGGGGGAACTTTGGACTTCTCGAGAAAAGCTGGACTGTGCAGAAACCTCAATCACACAGAGATCTCTTCTAGGCTGAGGCTGTTTGCAACATGACACAATGTAATGTGACAGATTCATCTTCTTGGGAGACGTTGGTTATGAAGAGAAATGTGTAATAATTTTATGTCTTCAAAGTTCAAGTGTAGGCCATTTGAAATGTCAAAAAAGTGGCTTTTATTCTGTTGTAGTTTGGGATTATTATGTAAATTCTCTCCCCTGCCACTTAACTGCCCAGGCCAGCGGTTAACAAAAGAAGCAGTTAACTGCGATCGCTGGGGTGGGGGCAGGTTTGTCTCTTTTGGTTTTTTTTTTGGATATTCTGCTCAGTCTTGGCTCGGCGGAAGGGGGGAGTGGGGACTCCAAGGAGGCAGGCTGCCCTGCTGGTTACTGCTGGGGTTTTTCCCTGGCTGTCTTGCCGCTGCCTACTTCGGACCACCTTTTCCTGCCGTGCTGCTGCCTGCCTTGGATTTGCTGCTTCTTGGACGGGGAACACAGGGGGAAGAGACTGAGTCCATCTGAAAGCTCACTGCTCGTCTGTTTCGCTGGAGAGGGACTGAAACTCACTCTGCAGCCAGCCGAGCTGTGACAAGGACACTTAAGTATAACCTTTTCTCCCGGAGGAAAACCTGCTGGGTTTTGTTGTTTTTTTTGTTTTGTTTTTTTTTTTTTCTCTTATGGTGTTGGGGAAGTGGGTTACACTAGTCTGTTTACATATATATATATATATATAGCAGTTATCCTTCTTGTATTAAAATTCCTTTTCTTAAATTTGATAAAGAGTGGTATGATTATTGTGGAGGAGGCCCCTCCCCTGCTTGTGGGTAAAACATTTTGGTTTTTCCCCTCAAACCGAGACATTTCTTGGCGCCCAACGTGTGGGGCTTGTAAACAAAGAAGGATAACTGCTATTTTGTGGCACCATGTGGGTCTTGAGCTTAGAGTTCATCAGGACCATCCTGTATAATATATTGGCTTTTTGTTGGTACAAATTCATGCCAAAAGGAGCGGCAGGTTTAAGTCTTATCAACAAATCAATGAGCAAAACTCAAATAGCCGCAATTATTATTGAGTTCTTACTCTGGATTTATGGTGCCATGAATTCGATGCCTTTGGATGTCATGTGGGTGATGCTCTCCAGGCTGTTTTCCTGCCGCAACCTAAGCTGCTACCTCTGGGGATTCAGTGATAATAGTACGGACCCTTGGGAAGGAACAAAGGGGAATCTCTTCTCCCAACCCTTTGTCCATTCCCCATTCAAGTCTGCTACAACAGCTTTTGAGATGTTTAAATTCTCCCTGGATGCCAGAGATATCTTGCTCTTTATGGTTTTTCTGCAGGGTTGTATCCCTGCAGCTTACAGAATGTTTGAAGGTAGGGCCAGGGTTTTTCCAGAATGCATTCAGAAACCTAGCCCAGTGAAGGGGGAAAAGCGAGAGAATAAAACCCCTGATGCCACAGTGAAGGGAGAAAAGGATGAGGCTAAACCAGGAGGACAGGCCAAGCCTATGGAAGTTGCCCCTATTCAGAAAAGGAAATATAAGACCAAATTAGACCATCCAGCAGACGATGAGGGGGCTGCTGCACCTCCACAGCAAGCAGACCCAGAGCCTGAGATCATCACTGAGTCATTGTCATTTGATAATCTCCGTAGTTTGCGGAAAGACATTGCTCGACACCCGGGTGAGCCCATCCTGACTTGGTTGATCCGAGTTTGGGACCTTATGGGTGAAACCTTACAACTGGATGGTGCTGAAGCCAGGTTTTTGGGGGCTCTGGCCCAGGACGTGGCTATTGAACAGGTGTTCGTGAGGGAATCAAAGCCCCTTTCACTCTGGGCACGACTTCTAACGAGTGTAAGAGAGAAGTTTGTTTATAGAGAAATCCTGCAGGAACATCATATTAGGAAGACTTGGAAGACGATGGAAGAAGGAATTTTACGTCTGAGGGAGATGGCAATGATGGACGTGCTTTTTGGAAGAGGTGGGCAAGCCAATAATGACCCTGACAAGGTCAGATGCACACCACATATGTGGTGGGACCTTTCACGCTCGGGGCCAGCTGAATACACCGATTTCCTGGCATCCATGTATAGGGAAGAGAACCATGAAACAGTGGGCGCAGTAGCAAATAAGCTCCGGATATATGAAAGCATGACCCACAGCCCAATGCAGGCCCGTATTTCTGCTGTAGAGACATTGGTTGAGAGTCTCAAGACGCTGCCTGCAGAGGTAAAAGCGATCAGAGAGGAAATTAGGGAAAGTCTCCAAGTGGCACCAGTGCGAATGAGAACCTCTGAAGTCAGAGCCAGACGCCCCCCAGCCAGAGGAAGTGGACAGACCTCACGAACTGAGATGTGGTACTTCCTGGCCAAACATGGAGAAGACATGGGACGGTGGGATGGGAAACCCACCCGTGCCCTTGCAGCCCGAGTACAAGAACTGAAGGAGAATGGAAGAAGGTCAGTGAGAGTAAGTGCAGTCCCAGTTTCCCACGGGCAAGAATCTGACCCACAGGAGGGCACCTCCCAGGTGTACTCATCGAGAAAAGGTTCTGACCGCTATGACCAGGATCAGTGTTAGAGGGGCCCTGCCTCTAGCCAGGTAGAGGCACGGGACAACCGTGTCTATTGGACTGTGTGGATTCGATGGCCTGGTACATCAGACCCACAAAAGTATAAGGCTTTGGTTGATACTGGCGCTCAATGCACATTAATGCCATCAGGACATGTGGGCTCAGAAACTATTTCTATTTCTGGGGTGACAGGGGGATCTCAAGAGTTGACTGTGCTAGAAGCTGAAGTGAGCTTGACAGGGAGAGATTGGCAGAAACACCCCATTGTGACTGGTCCAGCCGCCCCATGTATCCTGGGCATTGACTACCTCAGGAATGGATATTTTAAGGACCCAAAGGGGCATAGATGGGCTTTTGGAATAGCCACTGTACAGACAGAAGGGATTGAACAATTGAACTCATTGCCAGGTCTCTCAGAAAGTCCTTCTGCTGTTGGACTGTTGAAAGTTGAGGAACAGCAAGTGCCAATTGCCACCACGACAGTGCACCGTCGGCAATACCGAACGAACCGTGATGCTGTGATCCCCATCCATAAGATGATCCGTGAACTGGAGAGCCAAGGGGTGGTCAGCAAAACCCACTCACCCTTCAACAGCCCCATCTGGCCTGTGCATAAGTCTGATGGAGAATGGAGATTGACTGTGGACTATCGTGGCTTGAATGAAGTTACCCCACCGCTGAGTGCCGCTGTGCCGGACATGCTGGAGCTCCAGTATGAACTGGAGTCCAGGGCAGCAAAGTGGTATGCCACTATTGACATTGCTAATGCGTTCTTCTCCATTCCTCTGGCACCAGAGTGCAGGCCACAGTTTGCTTTTACCTGGAGGGGCGTGCAGTACACCTGGAACCGACTACCCCAGGGGTGGAAACACAGTCCCACCATCTGTCATGGACTGATCCAGACTGCACTGGAGAAGGGTGAGGCTCCAGAACACCTGCAATACATTGATGACATCATTGTGTGGGGGGACACAGCAGAAGAGGTTTTTCAGAAAGGAGAGAAAATCATCCAGATCCTTTTGGGAGCTGGCTTTGCCATCAAACGGAGTAAGGTTAAGGGACCAGCCCAAGAGATCCAGTTCCTGGGAGTGAAGTGGCAGGATGGACGCCGTCAGATTCCAACAGAAGTCATCAATAAGATCACAGCAATGTCTCCACCCACCAGCAAAAAGGAAACACAAGCCTTCCTGGGTGCCATAGGGTTCTGGAGGATGCATATCCCAGCATACAGTCAGATCGTAAGCCCTCTCTACTTGGTAACCCGTAAGAAGAATGATTTCCACTGGGGCCCTGAGCAGCAACAAGCCTTTGACCAGATCAAGCATGAGATTGCTCAGGCTGTAGCCCTTGGACCAGTCAGGACAGGACCAGACATACAGAACATGCTCTACTCCGCCGCCGGGAATAATGGCCTGTCTTGGAGCCTTTGGCAGAAGGTGCCTGGTGAGACTCGAGGCCGACCACTTGGATTCTGGAGCCGAGGCTACAGAGGATCTGAAGCCAACTATACCCCCACAGAGAAAGAGATCCTAGCCGCCTATGAAGGAGTTCAAGCCGCCTCAGAGGTGATTGGCACAGAAGCACAGCTGTTTCTGGCACCTCGACTACCAGTGCTGAAGTGGATGTTGTCAGGACAGGCTGCCTCTACACATCACGCCACTGATGCTACCTGGAGCAAGTGGATTGCCCTGATTACGCAGCGCGCCCGTATAGGAAAATCAAATCGCCCTGGGATCCTGGAAATCATCACAAACTGGCCTGAAGGTGAAAATTTTGGTCTAGCAGATGAAGAGGAAGAGCAGGTGACACGTGCGGAAGAAGCTCCACCATACAATCAATTGCCAAAAGAGGAAATACGCTACGCCCTCTTCACCGATGGCTCCTGTCGCATTGTAGGGACTAATCGCAAATGGAAAGCAGCTGTATGGAGTCCCACACGACAAGTTGCAGAAGCTACTGAAGGAGAAGGTGGGTCGAGTCAGTTTGCAGAGCTTAAAGCCGTGCAGTTGGCCCTGGACATTGCTGAACGAGAGAAATGGCCAAAGCTTTACCTCTACACCGACTCATGGATGGTGGCCAATGCTCTCTGGGGATGGTTAGACCGATGGAAGAAAACCAATTGGAAACGCAGAGGGAAACCCATCTGGGCTGCCGATATATGGCAAGATATTGCCACCCGAGTAGAGAAGCTGATTGTGAGAGTCCGCCACGTAGACGCACACGTGCCCAAAAATCGGGCCAATGAGGAACATCTCAACAACCAACAGGCAGACCGAGCTGCGCAAGTGAAAGTATCACAGACAGATCTGGACTGGCAGCACAAGGGAGAGCTGTTCTTGGCTCGATGGGCCCATGATGCCTCGGGCCATCAGGGCAGAGATGCCACTTATAAATGGGCACGAGACCGAGGGGTGGATTTAACCATGGACATTATCTCTCAGGTTATCCACGACTGCGAGACATGTGCTGCCATTAAGCAGGCTAAGAGAGTGAAGCCCCTGTGGTATGGTGGACGCTGGGATAAGTATAAGTACGGGGAGGCCTGGCAGGTTGACTACATCACACTGCCACAGACCCGCCAAGGCAAGCGCTATGTGCTCACCATGGTGGAAGCAACCACAGGGTGGCTGGAGACACACCCAGTGCCTCACGCCACTGCTCGGAACACCATCCTAGGCCTGGAAAAACAAGTGCTGTGGCGACATGGCACCCCAGAACGAATTGAGTCAGATAATGGAACTCATTTCAAAAACAGCTTAGTTGCTACCTGGGCGAGAGAACATGGCATTGAGTGGGTGTATCATATCCCCTACCATGCACCAGCTGCCGGGAAAGTTGAGCGGTGTAATGGACTGTTGAAAACCACTTTAAAGGCGTTGGGTGGAGGGACTTTCAAACACTGGGATCAACACTTAGCAAAGGCTACATGGCTAGTCAACACTAGAGGCTCTGTCAATCGAGCCGGCCCTGCCCAATCAGAACCCCTTCACACTGTAGATGGAGACAAAGTCCCTGTAATACACCTGAGAGGTATGCTAGGGAAAACAGTCTGGATCAACCCTGCCTCAGGCAAAGGCAAACCCATTCGTGGGGTTGTCTTTGCTCAAGGATCTGGTTCCACCTGGTGGGTGATGCAGGAAGATGGAGAGACACGATGTGTACCTCAAGGGGAACTTATCTCTGGGTAAACGACTCATATTACTGTATTTGTAAACACTTAATTATTTGAAAGAAAATTTAAGTTTAATGTAGAGTATCGGCATGGAAGAGAATTTAGGGGTGGATAATGTTGTAGTTTGGGATTATTATGTAAATTCTCTCCCCTGCCACTTAACTGCCCAGGCCAGCGGTTAACAAAAGAAGCAGTTAACTGCGATCGCTGGGGTGGGGGCAGGTTTGTCTCTTTTGGTTTTTTTTTTGGATATTCTGCTCAGTCTTGGCTCGGCGGAAGGGGGGAGTGGGGACTCCAAGGAGGCAGGCTGCCCTGCTGGTTACTGCTGGGGTTTTTCCCTGGCTGTCTTGCCGCTGCCTACTTCGGACCACCTTTTCCTGCCGTGCTGCTGCCTGCCTTGGATTTGCTGCTTCTTGGACGGGGAACACAGGGGGAAGAGACTGAGTCCATCTGAAAGCTCACTGCTCGTCTGTTTCGCTGGAGAGGGACTGAAACTCACTCTGCAGCCAGCCGAGCTGTGACAAGGACACTTAAGTATAACCTTTTCTCCCGGAGGAAAACCTGCTGGGTTTTGTTGTTTTTTTTGTTTTGTTTTTTTTTTTTCTCTTATGGTGTTGGGGAAGTGGGTTACACTAGTCTGTTTACATATATATATATATATATAGCAGTTATCCTTCTTGTATTAAAATTCCTTTTCTTAAATTTGATAAAGAGTGGTATGATTATTGTGGAGGAGGCCCCTCCCCTGCTTGTGGGTAAAACATTTTGGTTTTTCCCCTCAAACCGAGACATATTCTGATGTGGTCAGAACAGCTTCAGAACAGCAAAGAAGAACCAAATCCACAGACCAGTTGTGCATTTCACACCCATCAGTGTGTTAATTTATTAAAAAAATGCTACTGTCACTAGTTGCTAGGTAACAGTGTAGTTCCCTCAGGCTTGTGATCAGCAAAGGAATTTTTCTGATGATATAATGTTGGTAACTGTTTATCTTGCTGCTGGACCCAGCATAAGGGAGGATTATTTTCTGAAACTGCTCAAAATGGAATGAGTTTTATTTGCCCAGTTTACTCATATGATTTTATTTGACCCTAATGTAGTTTGCAATATTGATAAAAGGCTCATTTTCATACCTACTCAGCATGAAAATACAGTTTTCCATTGTTACATCTCAGAATAAACACCTGCAGTTTTAAATTATAAGTGCTAGGAAAGCTGCAGCTTTAAATTTCTTGCCACCACTACATGTTTAAGTTATATGTAAAATTGGGTCAATATATTCCCCAAATAGCTTTCTAGGCAAAGAAAATAAAGAAAAGCACAGAAAAGGAAGAAGTAAGGAAGTAAAGTATGATAAAGTAAGAAAGTAAAGTAAGGTAAAGTAAGGAAGAAAACTGAGTGGCAAAGAGAAAACCCACTACTGGTGTCTAGTGTATTTAAATTTTCTTTGCTCTCAACACTGCACCAGTGGACAGGGTTGAACTCTCCATGCAAGAGTCCTTTTCCTTAACCAGTTGTGTAGAATGGATTTCCACTAAGGTCAAAGAACTGTTAAGAACAGGCCTATTCTCAGAGACCTTTTGAGGGATGCAAGCCTTGCAGCAGAGTCTGTAACAGCAGAAATCAAAATTCTGTATCATACCATATGTTCTAACTATGGAATTTGGAATTTTTCAGCCTGTATGTATTTACCATTTCCTTCATATCTTCTCATCCATGCAATAGCTATAATTGGCCAGTATCTGACTGAGAGGAAATAATGTTCAAATTTAGGGCTGATCCATAAATGTTCACATTTTCTTTTTGAGAAGAGCAAACTGCTGGCCTGCTTATACTGAGACAATCTCCCTGCCCTGCCAAACTCATTTGCTGGTGTGCAGTGCAAAGCACATTAGTGAGTTCCCACTGCCTCACTGAATGAATTCTTCCTGGGCAAAACATATCTGGCATGAAATACTAAAAAATTTCATTGCAAATTGATGCTCTGTGGATGCCTTACTATTTTATGTATCATTGACCCAAAGTTGTGCTTTGTGGGGATCTACAAAAAAAAAAAAATCCTGCTGGTTTTGTTTGCGTGCAAATTATTGCCTCTCTTGCAATAGCAATCTCATTCTCTAAGAAAAGCTGCTGTCAACTCAAACAAAACATTTCTCTGTGAAAAGACAGTGTTTGTGAGCGGTAGGTTACCCTATTGCTGCCAATGACAGCGAGGAACACTTGTAGCAGTAGTTTGAGGCTCTGGTGCTGTCATAGGTCTCTCCTCTAATAGAAGGTTATTCTGCCTCGGCAGGGCATGATGGCTCTTTGGTTGTGCTCCTGTGCAGTTGGTATCCTATTACAGGATGGATCAAGGTGACACACAATGCTGTGTGTTAAGGCTGCAAACAAGATTGTGCCGTGATTAGAGGTTCAATAAAAGGATTGTCTGCAATGCGGTGTGTGTCAGTCTGGGGTATGATTGTGATGGAGTCATTAATCTTTAAAAACATTGCATCCAGCACAGGTTAAAAATTTGTCTATCTAGGAAGAGAGTATATTCAAATATATTTTGTTGTTTCTGTTGGAGACAAATCTTTCACTCAAAAGGAAGACACCTGAATTCATTAATCCCACCAGTGAGTACAGGAAAGAAGGAAAAATAACTGCAAGGAAGAAAAAATAACTGCAAGCTTTTGAACAGTGATAGCAGCGAAAGAGCTTTTAAAAGAAGTGTTGTATGAGATGAATCTTGCTGTAACTAGCAACTAGGTCACATTGAAAGAATTATTCTTGCAACAAAAGGTTTTTCTGATTTGAGGCTAAATTGGCAGGAAAGCTCAGTAGGTCAGTAGGATATCCTAAGGGGGAATGTTGACCATCCCATATCTTAATAGTCAAGCTGATTTCCTAGAACTGTGGAGAATAAATATCAAGGGATGATAATGGAGGAAATATGAAGGCTCGAGGTGACCAGAAGGATGACCTCTGAGTATATTTTTAACTAATGGAAAATACTATTTTATTGTTAGGGTTCAATGGCAGGGGCACTTCAACCCTTCAACCCTAAGATAAATAAGCTGGAAAACTGAAATTAAAATGAAGGAGGTTAATTGAAAAGCTGATTGCAAACTCTAAGTTTTGTTCTGTGGGAATTCCAAAGGCTGAAAACTTAGTATCATCTCAACATGATGAAGTCCAAGCATTTAATTTTCTATTAGGACCTCATTTTTATACAAATACTTAAAAAAATACCAAACCAAATAAACACAAAACCCCAAACCCACAGAATGTTTCTGTTTTGATATAAACCCAGCATTTCATTCTGCTTTAACTTTTTCTTTTTACAGTGAGTATACCTGGGAATGTTGTTGAACTAGTGTTTTCTGAGGAGAAATACAATTAAACGTATCGCCTTTTCTTCATGAAATTTCTTATCGTTATTCCATACCATGACAGATTGCATAAGGCACTCAATTATTCTACTTAAAAAACTCTACCATTAGCACCAAAAACTGTTTAAAAGACATTTATATACATAATCCTTCTACATTACTTGTTCATCTTTGCCTAGTCTTCCTTTTCCTCTACGTGCTTACAGTATGGGTTTCTTTTTTTTTCCTAAATGAAAAGATTAGTTAAAAGGCAAAAACCCACCACAAGAAACAATATATTGTGAGACATGTGAGTTGAAGTTGTCAGAATAATAGAGGATGACATGGTTCATGATTTGTAGCCTTTTAATATTGCTGATCAATGCGTGCTAGAGATTTGTGCTGTGAGCAGCATAAGAAGTAATACATTAGTAAGAAGTGTGGTGACTTTTTTCTGCAGAGCTCTATAATGTGATGTAGCCTGTCAGGTCAACTTCAAGACACATTTCTTCCTAAAAATAAGTTTCCTCCAGGTTTATCTTATTTTAGCCTTCTAAAGGAAGAGTTCTCATCCTATGTTCCCATGGTACTTCAATTTGAACTTTTGTCTTTGACACCTTTTCCTTTATTTTCTTACCTAATCAGTGGCATGCATTTCCTAATGCTAAGAATGGTACTACTTGCATCCAAAATTAGGCTAAGACTTGCTACCATTGCAAAAGTGTGGAAACAAAGGCATTGGCTGAGTGAAGAAATTTGCTGATGGATATGAGAACTGACCACAGGAGCTCTCCTTATATTTTCATCCTGCCTGGGTAAGAGTCACATGTCTTTTGCATCTGGTGTCTGCACATTGCCTGTGTGAAATTAATTGGAAATCTCAGTCACATTCACAGTGGACTTCAGCTTCTGGCTTTTTATATTAATAAATTGTGATTCTTAAAAAACTGGCACTGTTGTGGCATTGACAGCTTGAGGCCATAAACTCATAGAGATGCAGGGATAGACTCCTTGTTGCTTCCAAGGTTTTCCTTGTGCCAGAAATCTTGTGCCTGTCATTGATACTGTGGCTGATTCTGTGTTAGTTCCAGCCCTAGATCCTGAATATTTTGGGTTATACTGAACAAATATGCAGGGGTGTAGTCAGAACTGGGTCAAAACAAAGACCATCCAGCAACCCATCTCAAACAGTGTTCACTAGCAGGTAACTTAGGAAATTATATAGTATTATTGAAAGTATGCAGTATTGAAGTAATGACTATTTGGCAACCAGTGAGTAAGGAACTTCCCAAACTAGAAGTTGAATTCTCTCTGTTGTGTTCAATAGCTATCTTGAATTTGTCAGCTGTCAACTTTTCTAATCCCACTCCTACTCTGACTACTTTGAGGATGATTAATTCTCTTGTTTTAAGCTTGCTGCCTGATAACATCATTTTGTGCTCCCCATGCCTGAGCTATGAGGAAGAGTAATCAACTGTCTTCTGTTAAGCTTTCTCTTGCCTTCTCTCCCATTTTAGCAGACTAAAGGGTCCAAATCTACTTGGATTGACCTGATAAAGAAACTTAAAACTGTTGTACACTTCTGATCATCACTGTTGTTGAGTCCTCTATCCTCTGTGCTTCCACTACATGCTTTAAACCTGCATGTACAAAATGCAGGAATGACATTTTGTAGAGTGATATAATTGTATTTTTCAGTTTATCCTCTGCTTCTGTTGTAAGATTCTATAATTACTCATCCTTAGCACCCTACATGCCTTTATAAGCTCATCAAATCATGGTACTGACATTCTCAGAGAACAAAGACTCCCAATTCTCTTTCACCTAGATCTTGTAATTTGAAGCTCATCACTGAGTATTTGTTACAGAAAAATGGAAAGGAAATAAACTAACATTATAGGCATTCTTTATTTGGCAGGGGATACTTTCAACCCTATTGTGTGCATACCAAGTATAGAAAACCTCCTGTTTCTATACTGTATTTTATATACATACTAATGAATTTTCCAAGAATAAACATACATATGGTAATCATTCTCCCAAAGTCATTAGCATATGCTCCCCCTCTTTGCACGTGTTCCCTCCATCTTCTATCCCAGGGGTTCCTCCAGTGGTCTGTGGGGGTTGTTGGCCCTGAAGTTACACTTCACTGCACAATGAACTCCATTTTGCTTTCCCAAATATGGAGCTGAGTTGGCACAACCAGTCAAGTTATTCTGCTATTCCTCTTCTTGGTTATGTTTAGCATGATCCCCATAATGCACTTCCATAGGCCCGTGATTTTTAAGAATAAGCATTGTATTTTCTCCACCAGCTGAGCAAATATTTCTTTTTCTGGAAACACAATTATATTAGGTTTTCCAAGGAGACTGACATTGAATTTCTCTTACAGTTTTATTACTCAGTCACCCAGTTTTATCTTAGACTATTGTAAAAAAATTTACTATTAACAGCAAATCTCCACTTCTTTTTATTTACCATTATTTCCCAAGCCATTGTTAGGATTTATTTAACAGTATAGTCATCCCTGCTCAGTGCTGGGGACCCTGCTAATAATTTGCTTTCATTATGGAACTTTTCCACATATAATTAGGATAATAATCATAGAAAGTACTGGAAAGCAATGAATCAGATCCTTTTTACCTTGTTTGAATGATTTCTTCTTAAAAAAAGGACTCTAGCTCTTTACAGTTGTTAGCTTAGTGTTTTTAGAGTATAGTAAATTTATACATATGGAGACTAAAATAGCTTTGAAGATTTCCTTTATACTTATTATCTAGAATAAAATATGCAACAAAGGAGCAGGTAAAAAGGAGATGCCTGTAGCATTTTTACAATGAATGATATTGCAGCAATGCCACACTATAGCATATCACACTTACTTAAGGACTTTCAGACATTTTCCATGGATAGAGGGGTATCAGCTAAGTAGAGTGAATTTGTTCTTCACTTTCTGAGTCAGATGCAAATGAAGTGCATGCAGGTCACTCCAAATAACCTCGTGCTATGAATGCAAGAACATACTATTTTGACCACAGTGTACTTACAATGACACTGATACTTAAGATACTGTCTGATTTTTAATGGACTATTAGAAAGTTTTTAGTGAGAAACCTCAGGCAAAATAGAGGAAGTTTGACTTGGTAAGATCCTTCACAGCACTTCAAAGACAGAAACAGAAATCTTTCCAATTAATTTCTTAATCAAATTGAAGAAGGTAATCTAGAATAGACTAATGGGCAATAATAATTGAGTTTTAGTCTGTGAAAGTAAAGGTAAGGATACAGGACTGAGTTAGTTTAAAAAAATGTACTTATTTCTGAATGTATTGAGTCTATAAATAGAAAAAATAAAGGGAGAGAGTTCTGTACTGAAAATCGCTTTGAATTTTCAAAATCCAGTGAAAGGGAATGCAACTCAACAGCATTTTATGAGAGAATGGAGAAAGGGAAAGTAATGTCAGTTTGAGAAAATCAAGTGTTATATTTTTAGAAAGAAAATGTTCTGAAAAAATTGAACTGAGATGATGCAAATTGCTTTTGCCTGTGGACTTGAAATTTCCTTGCACGAATCTGACCAATAGGAAGTATTTTGCTACTGTTCTTTATAAGTTTATCACTATTTCTCTAAGACTGAGCTAGGAAAGTGGTTGTCCATTAGTGTGGCCTAATCTTTAAAGGTGCTGAGAACTTGTAACTCTCTGTGGGTCAGGATACTGTTTGCCACATTAACCTTTATACCCAGTCAGTACAACAGAATGACTCATATATGGTGTCTATTAGAATATTTTACCTGTGTCTAAATGCAGCATTTTCTGAAAAGACATGGAAATGGGTTGACCAACTGGTTGAGAGAAGACTAGAGAGTTTTTCTTGTTCCAAAAGTGCATTTAAGTAGAGTCAGGTAATAAGATCAGCTATTCTTTACAGCCACATGTGTTGGACGCACACATTGCTGTATGGGGGCACTGCCAAATTCCAAAAGTTTGTAGGATCCTTTTTTTTAACAGCCAATTTGTAAAGCACTATTTCTTTTACAGTGTAGGGTGTATCCCAATGTCATAGTTAAACAAGAACATGCAAGATAGGCTCCAAAAATGGAAGTAAAGAAACTTAATGCTGGCCTACTGTTCATATTACTTCCAGCTGAGGAATGGTTCTTTAACCACTCCATAAAATTAACTAAAATTTAGAAAGGTATCTGCATTATTTGAGACCTGCCCTCATTATATAAATAGATGTATAAACAGAGCTGTGAAGGATGCTTACTTTCATAAAAGCCAAACCTGCAGACCTATTGTCTCCTTGAACGAGACATCTCTAATACCCAATTGCAGTACTTGTGAAAATTCCACTTAGGATCTTTCAGAGAATGTTTTTCTCTTCAGCTCACATAATATCCATGTAGAATAAGACTTGAGAAGCTGGCCAATACAAATGTCACAAAAATTCAAGGGTCTATTTGCTGTGTATTTGATAAGCTAAAGAGAAACTGTAGCTGAATATGCTCTGCATCAGACAGGAGTTAGTGATTACAAAAGCATTTGTGACCAATTGTATGTGGTTATCAACTAATTTGTCTTGGCTTTAGAACCAGAGACTACTGTGTCAATCTGTTTGAGAGTGACCTGCAAGTTCTTTATTTCTTAAAGTGTCCCTTAAAAATCTAGAACATCATTTAATGCTGTAAACAGACTAATATTATTAATATCTAGAATAGTAATTAATGTTGGTGAAATAATTAGTGCTGCAGACCTTTGTTAATTTCACTTGATAGCTCAGTGTTGCCGTGGTAACTACCAGTTGCATATGTCTTAAGGAAGTGTTTTTTCACTGTGGCCAGTACTGATCTGGTGGGGGTCTAGAAAGCACTGGATGTGTGGAAAATGCAGTGGAAACACAGTAGCTGTGTAGCAGGATTTCTTAGTTCTCTCAGGATCACCAGCTTTAGAAAGCAGACCTTTGTTTCCCCTTTAAACTATATTTTATAGCAAATTCCAAGAGGAATCTTTGAAACTGTACACATCAAATAAGATAGGGAAATCAGTATTTTGGGAGAAATTTGGGACAATAAGGATGTTTTAACAGCAATTCAGTTAGTAACTTTAATAGTGGAAAAAAAGTTATTGTTTGCCAGGGGTTGGACACCTGGTCCATAGAGAAAAGGGAAAACGTACAAGATCAGTTTCTTACATCCCACCATGGCAAATGCTGATGCCTGTGGTTATACTGAAGCCAGTAGGGACTTGCAATGATGTGTATGTGCTGTGTCCACAGCACTGAGGCTGCAGATAGTATATTTTGTTCATAGAGCAAGAATTGAAAAAGGAGTCTTGTAGAACTGTTTAAGAAGAAGCAATATTGTTGTTTTGTATTGGAAATATGCATGGGAAAAAACTGATTTCAAAGGCAGAAATTTGGTTTAACCCTAGAATATATATTTGTATCCTTTGATTTTAATATATTTAACTAAATTCTTACTTAAATACAGATTTATTATTAGATGGAGTCATGGAAAGCAGTATATGTATGGATTTTATTATTTTCTCAAAATATTTGAAATAGTATTTCAACTTGCTAACAAAGCTTTGTATGTTGCTTCCAAAAAGCTTTAGCCTTAGCTGCAAAAGGAAGTAAAACAAGAAACAAAGCAAGATCTAAATAAATAACTAACAAAATTGGTCTAATATACTCTCTCTAAATGTACTAGTTTCAAACTCTGACACTAAAGAGAAAATATGAGTGAGCTGCATAGAAAAAGCATAAGCTTTGCACTGAAATGATGGTGGAAAGGACAGCGTGTACACTGGAGAGTGGGTTTATAAATCAAAATGATTTTGGCAAATAATTAGGATGACTTTAAGAAGGATCAAGGGCAAGGTAAGTAACTGTTCTCTAACCAAAAGTAAGGAAAGGTGTTGAGACAGCAGTACTTCTAAAAGGATTACTGGTCTACAAGATAAACTTCAGTTAAAGAAAAATAAAATAGCGGTGTTATGAGGGAAACAGCATGCCAAGATGCATATATATCTGAGAATAGCAATGGGTGATAGATATGGCCAGCTGAGCAGCAGCCACTGTGGCAATTGTCACCCCCCACACAGACGTTGTGGATACAGGTGTGAATGTGCAGCACAAAGTTGCTGGCCACACAGCCTGGAGCCCCGGCAACCTGGAGAGGGCACATGCCAGAGACCTGTGCACAAGTGCAATCTCCTTCAAGTTAACCAACCTGTAAAGAGTTCACCTCCTAACTGCAGTTTTCCAGCTTGTTGTGTCCATGTGGTCCTGCCCTTACTTGCCTTCCCTGCTCCTTTATCTGGACTCAGCTGGTGTTTTTTGTTTCCTGTATCCACTTTTCACAACCTTCCTTATCTCTACCAATTCTGCATAGGTGGCAAATACTCTTCCTGCTAATGGGAGGGGGCTTGCCACTGGTTACTCCTTTTTGCTGTTGCCCACGGCAACAACAGGATATTTGGGATATAGTGGAGCATTAATCTGTCTACTCAATGCAGCTTTGGTAAAGCTCAGCCAGAGTCTGTCCCAGGCTTAGGTACTGCCCTTAAGAAGGATGTAAGTAATTTGAGGCAGTCTGGAGAAGACATTTAATACGATCAAAAAAAACTAGTAAGGAAAGATCAGAGATCTTGTGTTCTTTGGCCTAAGAAAGACTGATGTGGCACATGATAATTGAAGCTGAGTAGAATGCTGCCATAAACTCAAACACTTTACTACCCATGCAAAGTGTGAAGGATAAAAATTAATGGGCTTAAATGAGAGAAAGAGAGATTTTTAGCTACATATTGGGAAGGATGTTCTAATGGGAATTGAAGTAGTGGCAGAGGGATTGCCAAAAGAGACAGGACAGGCTTTTGTCACAAGCTCTACTAACATGAGATGATCTCTTAGGAGTCCTTAGTCCTCTCAATTGTGCTTTGATTCTGTAATGCTATGATTTCAGTTTGTCTCTTTATTCTATTTTACTTTGGAATAGTAATGTGTGTTCTTAAAGCTTTGGGAATTTTACCTTAACAGGACGTATCTATTTATGAAGATCCCCAGGAAAGTTATTTTCCCATGGTTGCTGTGACACCTTTAAATAAGGGAGACACCTGCTCTCAGTGAGCCTTTCCTGTTGGAAAGTAGGATGGTTGTTACTGTAATACCTGATCATGAAAAAACATAAAAAATAAGTTTGTGGCCTGCAGTTAAAGCTTCATTTTAAGCAAGGAGAAAGATGTTGGCCTGAAGCCATCTGGATGAAACAGAGACAGGAATGACACCTGGTGTTCATAATTTCTTATAGAATTTTTTGACTGGGACAAGGACAAGCAGCTTGAATAGGGAAGACGAATACTGAGATATTCAAATGGAAAGAGAACAGCAGCAGGACAAAGAGCAAGTGGTTTAGGTGGTTTAGGAACACAGCTGGGATGAACACAGCACAAGAAGCAGATAAGAAGATGTTAAGCCTGAGAGATGGAGAGCAGAAAAATCTGTGTGTCCAAATCCATGGCCCTGCCTGGTGCTGTACAGCTCCACCTCAGATATATGGGAGCTTTGACTGATGCCAACAAGTCATCATGGACCTCTCAGCAGAACACTGGCTTGGATCCCAGAACAGCCACCTTGGTGTGGTGCTGCTCATAGGCTGCTGAGTCCTTCATTAAAGGAGCCAGACTTGGAACTAATTCATATGGAGCTTGTGTACTGTATTGGACAGCAGGTACTCTGAATTTCACTGTTCCTTTACAGGCAAAACATGCCTGTGAAACTCGAAGGCAAAGCATGTTGTTCATTCCCCAATTATATACTTCACCATCTGCAGAGAGCAGAGCACACTAATATAGAATCAGCCACTCAGTTTGTTCCAGGAGCAGCAGTTTGTTCAGTGGAATAACAGCTTCCAGCACTGTGACTGAGCCATGTCTGAAATGTGTAGAGGCTGAGGAGAATTTTGAAACTCTTTGGCCTCCACTACACCCAAGCTGCAGAAGCACCTAGACAACCACCTGCAACTGCTGCCAGTGCTCAGGGCTTATTTGTGCACAGCCGCTTGTGCAGCCTTACCCTCACCCCCACCAATTAATCAGAGGATTTGCATGTTCAGACTTGTTTGATCCCTGGTAGAAGCCTTCTAGAAGACCTGGGGTATGTGGGATTGTGGAGAGAGAGTACTTAAAAGAACAAGGAGAAAGGGTAGAACAAGGGAAACAGAGCAAAGAGAAAAGCTGAACAAAGAGAGGCTAAGCTTGGAGGGTGGAATGGGAACAGAGAAATTAAAACACAGCTATGGAGTTATGAAGTGAAAATTAATCTCATAAGTACAAATATTTAGCAGCCTCCTGTGAATCAATTATCTCATTAACCCAGCCAGAAGAACAGCTTGGGGCTTCTTTGTGGCATAGAGCTTGAGTGATAGTATCTCTGCAACTCGGATGCACTGCATGGTGGACCTCAGAACCTGCTCTGCAGATTGTGCCTGACACACCTGGTTATAAACGCAGCAAGATATAGTCAGGACTGTGGGGTTTCAAAAAGCAAGAAAGTTATTGCTGTTCCCTCAGCCTTTGAGTGCCTTTACAGGACTACCTGATAATTAACACCACTACCCTTCATTACCCCCCCTCCCCTACCCCCACTGCATAAACCAACACTGGGATTAACTTCATCTGTGTATAAAATTATTTTATTCTGTTCATTTTTCAATCCATAATAACATTCCTCATAAATGGGTGAAAATAAGTTAGGCAGGTCCTACAAGGTTGCTAATCTACTCTTGAAGTCTACTTGTGAGGAAACAATAAGTATTTTCAATTTCAATTAAAAAAAAAGGAAAAAAGGTAGAATTCAGTTTCTCTGTATATAAATAACTGTACATAAAATAACTGAATGACTTTTCCTTTACTGTCAATGTGGTTTCCTGTATGAGTTCTACTCCTGCTAATCCAGTTGAAGTGAAAATACATAACAACCTACTGCTCGTGTTTATTTTATTAAAGTCAGTGTAACAGTCCAGTATAATTTCATATACCCTTGAAGCGAACGAGTAAAGGTCGTATGAATGGTGTGTTACGAAGACCACTGTGCTACACTGTGCTATATCCAATGTTTCATCTTTGCTTTTTCAACACATCATTTCAAAAGGTGTCTGCAGGTTTTCATTCAGAGAATGTGTCAAGACCGTTCAAAGGGGAAACCACATATCCATATGTCTCTTGGGTCTGTAAAAATATTAGCATGACAAATATCCTGTTGTGATTTGCTCAGAGAATCAGCTGCACATGAAGTACCTGAATTATGTACATGTTTTGGCCACTGCGTGTTTCAGTGTAACAAACTCTTTTCAGTCTTTTAAACAAGTCATAAAATATAAATTGTGAATGCTGATTTTCATGGCAAAGGTTACATGTACCACAGTGAAGTCAGACTTATATGGGTAACACAGAGAACTCTCTGTCACTGAAATATTTCCTGGCTACCTTTGAAGTACTTCACATGGTAAAGGAATTGAAACCTTTGAAAAATCAAAAGAGAAATTCTGGCTTCCTAAGTGACTGGTTCTTTACTTACCCTAGTCCCTATTTGATTTTTCTATGTACTGCAGAGAGTGATATGTTCTATCAACATAGAACTTCATACTTTTCTCTTCACTTCCTAACAATCTGGCTTTTACTCCATGATGATTCGAGGCTGCCCTGAAAAATCTAAAAACTGGCCATAATTAGGTCTCCCTTCTCCTTCAGAAACATGTGCTTATGCCCTTGTTTGTGCCCTGTCTTGTTTCTGGCACATTTTATTGGATATCTGGGGTGTTTTGTTCATATTCCTGGGTAACAGACTAGCTTCCATTTTGCTTGCAGTTGGTTCTAAAAAATGATTGGTCTGTGGTTCCACTATTACAACATGAAGGCTGTAGATTTTCTATAATTGCTTCCATACCACAGGTGAAATCTCATAATTCCAGACTCTATAAGTATTGGCATAAAGTCCTTGTCCCTTTTCTTTGTTCTCTTGTCACAGGCTGAATGGAGAATACTCGTGGGAAATGGGAATGAGGAGAGGAGTCCTCCCAGGTTTTCCCAGGACACTTCTAGGTCTTCTAAATAAATGTACAAAGGTAGCCTAATACTACATCTGAACACACTTACCTCTTACATGCATATTCTCTTTGAAACTAATTGTCTGTGTAATTTTATTTGTGTGAGCCTGGAGAAGAGAAAGAGAAGGAAGTTGTGATGGTAGAGAAAGTGAAACTTTCAGGTATTTTTATGCATTGTATTGGAATTAAGACCTTATTATTTCTGCTTTTTAACTGTGGTATTTGTATTTTGAAATGAAATTTCCTTTCTGTACATATCCATAATGTAGTTTGACATAGATTAAATAGTCTGAGCTCAGGATGTTTGTTTCATTTGGAAGCTAGGCTATCTGTTCTTGGTTCCGTCAAGAGGCATAGGTGTAGGGATAAAATATGCATACCTGCTTTGCATGTGTATGTAGAGAGTAGCTTGCTTTCCTATCCACAGACCTTTACTTCTCTCCCCACCTCCACCCCCCCCCTCCCCTTTTATTATTTATTTTATCTCATCGGAACATTTCTGGGATATTTTAAATAATATTTCACTTCAGAAGCCATACTGTCTTCTTCACAATTCCTTCTTTCTACAGACCTGTAGAGAAAGAAATGCCCTTTAGCCACATAACTTTGGTGCTTCTCTGTTTCAAGATTCCCTTGAGGCACCAATATCATTATTTAAAGATTCACTGAATAAAACATCATGGTCTTCTGGGCACATAATGGCTTCCCTTAATTTACTAACGAGGTCAAGGAAATCCTGAAAAGACTGCAGTGAAATTTATGGCTCATGCTTTGAATGCCATCTAGCGGTGTGTGGCTTGTGCTAAAGGGGAGAGAGCCATTTCTTACCCTACTATCAATAAACACGAGGCAGGAATACCTGTGATGAACTTGTGTGATGGATTGTTAGTATGAGTGGGACAAGATTCATTGTCCTTGGGGCTGTTTTTAATTGGCCTGACTGTTCTTTATGCAGTTCTTACAAGTATTCAAGAGTCTCTGCAGACTTACTAATGGTTGATAAATTTGCCATAATCGTTTGTGGAAACCATTACACAGCAAATTTTCTTTTGTCCCTGTACTTTCCAGTGCATATAAAATATTCATATTCTTTATTAATCCTCAAAATGTAACAGTTCACAGAAACTGGAATAAATCAGCAAATTCTTCATGGTTTTATTTACAGTGGAAAACCCTGTACATTTGATTTACACTGACAGAAAAGGCAGATTGTTCTCCCCTGCTCTTTTGCACTGGCTATCAAGCTTGAGTTTCAGGACAAACCAGAGTATGGCATCTTTGGAACTGCTAGTCTTCACTGCCTTATCATCTTTCTCTCCTATAAATGAGTAGAACTCACTCTTCAGAAAGCAAGTGCAGCCTTAATGCCTCTTCAGCTACTCCATTCTGTGCTGGCTAAGAGCAATTGCCCACCAGTAAAGGGCAACTGTGTGACTTGGCAAAGGCTCCTGAACCTGTAGGGCACAGACTCCATGCCATGTATGGCTTTTTAACTATCAAGCAGGGTAGAGAATTCCTAATAGCAAGCAGGACAGAGAACTCTTGCCTCTCCTGATGCTCTACTCTGACCTGTGTTCTGACCCATCTTCTGACCTGTCTTCTGACCCTGATCCTTACCTCAGGTCTAAGCTCTTGTTTCTGCTCTTCTTTCTTGCCCCTGTTATCCCATTTACTGAGATCTTGGACCAGGTACCAAAACATATCCTGGTCTCCTGTGGTTTTGCCTGCTTCTGTACTTGGTCTACCCTGAACATCATATTTATTTTCTCTATCTGTTGTCCTGTTCACTCATGTTCACTCAGAGAAGTTTTTTCTCTGGCAGAGGAACTGCAGAGGGTGACAAATGTGTAATGATGTCATTATAGTTTCTGTGACATAGGTCAGCTGTCTTTCCCTAGTGCTTCTCTGAATTTTGTTCTTTAATACTAAACTATCTTCCCCTTCTACATTCTATGTATAACCAATGACAGGGATTGCCTTCTTCACTAGCCATTTACTGTATAATTCTCTGAGGTAATTTACAAAATCTTTAAATAGATTGGAAATTTTTGTCATGTGTTCAAGGTTTCTGAAAGAGAATTTCAAACACCTGAAAGGACATTGTGGTGAGGTGGGGATTCCTTCTCTCATGTAACAAGCAATGGGACAAGATGAAATGGCCTCAGGTTGTGCTGGGGAAGTTTAGATTGGATATTAGGAAAAATCTCTTTGCAGAAGGGTTGTGCAGAACTGGAACAGGCTGCCCAGGGAAGTGGTGGAGTCACCATCCATAGAAGTCTTTAAAAGATGCATAGATGCAGCACTTGGAGACAAAGCTCAGTGGTGGATTTGGCAGTGCTGAGTTACTGCTTGAACTCAGTGAGCTTCGGGGTCTTTTTAAATCTGAATGATTCTATGGTTTCAACCTGATGTTTGCTGCAATGATGGATGTTAATCCCCTTCAAAATGATGCCTCTTTGTCTGCCATAAAACAAACAGCACCAGTAGTTGGAGGTATGATTCATTTGACAAGTATTGTAAATAAGGATTGTCAGCAAACCCTGAAAAAAAATCACTGAGCTGGGTGTTCATGGAAAACTTAATAGACTTGAGCTCATAATTTACTCAGTGACATCCCCTCACACTAGAAACAAAAGGATGGTAAAACACAGCAGCATTTTCATGCCCAGAATTGAAACTTGGTTTTCCAATGTAGGCGCATAACTTAAAAGTTATAGAATGAAAAATAGCCAGTTCTTCTGCAAGGAAGAGTAGCAGTATAATAAATTAGACTGTGTGATTTATTGCATGAAGGTCACACTCCTGATAATTCAGTACAAGTAGTTATCTGAAGATGGTGTTTAAATGATCTGTTTGGAACTGATTAGGCAGGAGCCACAGTAATCTGGGTGGTTTTCTGTCTACAGGGAGCACATAGAACTTTATTGTGGGCTTTATTCTTCTCACAGTCCTACCAAACCGACTTCATTGCCTGGAGAAAACAAATAGAAATGCCCAGTCCTCAAGTAAAAAGATATAATTGAGAATGTGGGTCCTATGGCACAGCAAAACAGTGGATATGGGTTTTGTCTGAAGAAGGCTGAGGTCCATGAGAAGAATAGGCATGTCCTTACCACCAAGTGGTTTCTCGTGACAGCATCAGCAAGCTTTAAAATATACTGTTTGGTTGTTGCCTAGTCTGACTCAATTCACCTGTTCTACCCTCACTCTGCAGGTTAATTAATGTCATAGAAAATAATTTCCAGACACTTAGAACACAAGGTGGTATATAGTGCATATAAATGATACACTTCTTGTGCTCTGCTTTATTGGCTTCTCTGGAGGAGAAAAACTGGTTTGACCCCAAGACCCTGAGTTACACACAAAAAATGTAGGATCATATTATTCTGTCTTTGAATAAGATGACAAATTAAAGTGTTTGATTTCTCATTTTTATTGTGCAGACACAGACTGGTTTACACACAATCTCCCTACTACTTCTTCCATGCCAAAGGAAAGAGAATTCAAGGCGTAATCCCATACCTATAAATATGCTTTTCCTGGGAAAAAATCCCACTAAAGTTATCACTGTGGATATCCCTGTAGATGTCCTTGTGTGCCTAGGAATCTAAGGATATTATGGGACACACATAGGATTTCTTTCACTAAATGAAAATCAAAGTAAAACTAAAAAAATGGAGCCACAAACATTAATTTAAGCATACAGAGTTTTAACTATTCTGGTTTTGATGATCTGAGATTTGAAATCTATCTCTTTTAAAAAATTTCTGAATATATGTATTCTAATATTCTGGACCCTTCAACATGACACTCTTTTCAGAAGACGTGAGTAATCATGTTCACTAGTATTTTAATCAGAGGCATGTTTTATGGAGGAGATGATGAGAAACAGCATGTCAAAATTCAATAACCAACTTTTGTGCGTAAGAGATTATCATTTGAGATGCAATTCCTACTCTTTCATCAACTTTCCATAACTCCCTGGTGAAATTACTGTCTACCTCAGATTTCTTAGCTCTAGGAAAGCATAGTGACCTTTGGCCATCTCACTTGTTCCTCTTTGTGAGGATTAGTCAGTTATTTCTGTTTTCACAGTGTTTTGTAATATTAAAATTTATCTTTTATATTCCCTTAATGACTTTTAAATAATGATTGTTATTGTTATAAGCAGATGTTAAGAGTTTCCTTTCACAGAGGATAAGAAATTCATCTCCTGTGATTTAACATTATAATGGGAAATAAGGGATATGTAAGGAAAAAAAGGCTTGAAGGCAAATTAGTGCACAGCAGATGCTATTTCTGGAGGCAGTGGTTACTGATGCTGAATGTCAGAAGAAAATGGTCCAGTGGGAAACTCATCTCTTGAAGAAGACTACTGATTTTTTGGGCCACGGCTTAAGGACTTTGCCATGGAAATTAATCAATTAATCATTCTTCTAACCATTTCTGCAAGCTGTTGGAGAAAGAAGAAGAGCAAGAGGGCACATTGCTGTTCCTGGGATCTTTTCTTTCAACTGATTAACAACACAGCAGAAAAAAAGGGGAGTCTCTTTTCCAAACGGTATATGAGAAACCAAATCTTGTGATGCTTTTTATAGGCTGTTGATAAATGAATATCCCTAGAAGACTGTTGAGTAAAGAATAATCCTCATTTAGAAACCATATTTGTTTGCAAGTAATTTTATGTGCCCTGTTCAGATGAAGCAATGTGTGTGAAAGTGACCTGTAGCAGTATGTCTCTCTTCAAGGTGACATAGTTAGCAAAACACACTTTCCCTGATTCTGCCCCACTAGGAGGGAGAAATGTAGGAATAGAAATGACCATTTTTCCCAATCCACTGTTCTGCTATGAACATGTCTGCCATGACATTGTGCCATGACATATCCTCTACAAAGAGAACAATTAGTATCCTAAATGTGGTAGGGTGCCGAGCAAATGCTGCCTTTCAGAAGACTGAGTAATGAAACATCAGGAGGTATAGCAAGAGTTCATGCAAGATCAGCTTCAGGCATTACAATGAGCTTTAGATGTTATGACTCTACAGAAAAAGAGTCACTGACTTCTTTAGCCATGAGTTTAAACGCTGAGCTTGGTCTGCTTGGACCTGTTGAGTGGTTATTGGCTTATTTAAAACCAGCCTTCAAAGGATGGATTCTGGCATTGGGCTGCCTCCAAGGATTGTATCTTCTGGCTAGTTCTCCTCTAGATAGTAATGCCAATAAAGTCCCCCAATACAGAAAAGGAAAACTAAAATTATTCTTCACTAGAGCAATCTGCTTTGAGCAAACTGATAAGAAGAGGGATATCCTGGAAAGAGCCTGCATGGAGGAACTCTTACAAGTGTTGTCCCCATTGAGCTGGTGATCCAGCTAACCAGAAATATTGTTCTTGACAAGGTTAGTAATTTAATTATTAATTTATTATTAATATTAACTTCTTAATTAAGAATAATTTCTCAGTATTTCTTAACCAATGAAGAAATGAACAGAATAATCCCACAAAAGCTGTGCAGATATTGGGTAGTTCTGTACATGTTTGAATAATCTCAAAACCCAGCAACTGTTCAGTTTCTCAGGCTTCTCCCATGAACTTAAACGTCATGGTCTTGTATGAGGCAAAATGAAAGCTCAAATTGTTAAGGAGTTTTCTTTGTGATTATGGTCAAATTATTAATCTTGTCTAAGTCTTGTCTAAAGGATATCAGGAGAATCTTGTGTTAAAGAAGCTTATGAAGTGAATGTTCTGTGGCTGGAGAACTCTGGTATGTTCAAAACCTCATACAAACTAATGTGGAGTCTGATTTAGTGTCTGTCTTGTGTGTATTCATATAGACGTGAACAATATTCTGCCCTGATAGTTGTAATTCTCTTTTGTGAGAGTATAAAGCTGTGTAGTCTCCATCCTTTGATGTTTTCAAAACTGGGCTGAATAACGTCCTGAGGAAACCTTTCCTGTCCTCATAGCTAATTGTGATGGACTTTGACCTACAAACATCTTGAGGCTCTTTTCAAGTGTGTCCTTTGGTACCATCATCTTAAGGTTTTGGTTTGACATTGGCTGAATTATCATCAGTGCTGTGGTTAGTTGGACTTGACTGAGTGCCACATGCCCACCCAGCTGCACTTTCTCTTCCCCTCCTCAACTGGCCAGGGGCAGAAAATAAGATTAAAAGCTCATTGGTCAAATTAAGAGCAAGGCCATCTACCCATTAGCATCATGGTTAAAACTGGCTTGTCTTGGGGCAAATTTAGTTAATTAATTGCCACTAAAGATAGAGCAGGATGATGAAAAATGAAGGCAAAAACTGAAAGACCTCTCCAACTACTTCCCAGGCTCAACTACTCTCCTTCAGTCTCAACACTTCTACCTCCTTCTGCCCCCAGCAGTGCAGGAACATCAGAAGCATGGGCTGGGGTCAGTCTCTGTCCTCCATGCTCCAGTTCCTCTGTTCTGCTCCTTCCTTCTCACACTTTTCTGCTACTCCAGCATGAG
The DNA here is from genome assembly GCF_047495875.1 of Pithys albifrons albifrons. NCBI lineage: Eukaryota > Metazoa > Chordata > Aves > Passeriformes > Thamnophilidae > Pithys > Pithys albifrons. The sequence continues at coordinate 61,050,043 of NC_092497.1, read as the reverse complement.
ATCCTTGCTGTGGGATACAAACCTTCTTGAACTGCTACAACATGGGTTCTTTCCACACTAACTGCTCCAGCATGGGGTCCCTTCCATGAAGTGCAGACTTTGGGGAAGAGAGTGCTCCACTGTGGTCCCTCATGGGTCACATGTCCTGCCAGCAAACCTGCTCCAGTGTGGACTCCTCTCCACTGGCAACAGCTCCTCTGGAGTGGGCTCTCCCTGGGCTGCAGATTCCTTAATGGGATCTTCTGCCTCATCTCCATGGAGTGCTTCATGGGCTACAGGGGAATGTCTGCTCTGGCACCTGGAGCAATTCCTCTCCTCCTCTACCACCTTCCTCACTGATCTTGGGGTGTGCAGGGACATTACTCTGATTTTTCTCATTCCTCTGAATTTTCTCAGTCCTCTGTCACGGCTATTGTGTAGCACTTTCCCCCCTTCTTAAACAGGTTATCACAGAGTCACCAGCATCTTGGCTGAGGGACTTGGCTGTGCCCTGCAGTGGGTCTGTTGGACCTGGATGGACCTGCTCATTTTGGGGGGCTGACCCATCCTCTTCCCCCAGAGGCCACCCCTGCAGCACGTCCTGCCAACATCAGGACACTTGTACCCAGGACAAATTCTGCTCAACAGTATTCTAAACTTGGTTGCTCCAAGGCCAGAAGGATTACACAGGAACGAAAAAGAAGCAGGTGAGCTTCTCAGATTTTTCCCGAGGTGGGATCCTTGCCCTGAAACCTCATGCTGACACCCAGCTAAGTAGTGTCATGCTTTCTTTGAAAGCTTCAAACTAGTAGAAGAAACAATTGCTTTAGGAGACCCAATTGTTATTCTGAAAAGGTCAAAATTGTTTCACTCAGCTCTCTGCCCCTTCTGCCACTCCTTAGATCTTTTACAAAAAACCCGAAGCATTGGAAATGTTTGATATACAGTCAATACTGCATTCTTGTTTTCTTTATACCTCTATAAAGCAGGTGTAAGCATCTGTATAACACAGAATAAATACAAGACTTCTACTTAATTTTAAATGATATACGAATTAATTTTTGATGGTACAGAAAGAAGCAAACAGAAATACAACATAATGAGTCCAAAATTTTAATTGGTTAACTTAGTAATATTGTAGTCTGCGCAAACACGTGTATAAATATGCAAGGAATGATGTAGAACTTGGCTATAAGCACCAGTTGGGTTAGCAGACTTCAGGGTATAAATAAGCAACCATTCAAAATGGCATTTCAGGTATGCTGTTCTGGCAATGAATTAAGATGCTAGGAATCCAGACCCTATCAAAACAGCATGAACATGATATAAAATACACGTACAAGCAAATTAAAAATTCATCGTGATCATTCAGTGCCAGCAGCACTGGAAACATTATCAGTGAACTTGGTGTTATGAATATGGAACACTATCAGTTTGTAAAGAAACAGGATTTCTGTAGAAGTATTAATAGGGAGGGAATGGCTTACACTCATTAATCTTCCCTTCACAGATGCTGTGTGCAGGCCCCTTGCATCCTTGGAGCACTGCTATATCAATCCCTGGCAATCTGTGCTGCTCTGTAATGTGGTGGGTTTGAAAACATGCATATATTAGAACACTTTACATGTTGTGTTAGGGAATAACATTCCTACTTTTGTGTCCTAGAAAATAAATAAATGTCCATGCTGTAGTCAATTATAATATTCAGCCTGCTATGCATAGAGGTGTGCACTTTAACACAGATATTCAGGTTTATCTGTCAACATCTGATGTGGAATGCATTGTTCTCCAGGACTGACAAAATCAAATTTTTATTTTCAAGGTATGGAAATGTACTTTGCTTCATCAGCAATTGCTTCATTTTGTATGTTCAGGTGCAGGGAAAAAAAGCAAAAAAACCCAACCCAAATAATAAAAAAGAAGACTTTATAAAAGCAATTAAGCCTTGCTGTTTAACCCACGAGGTTAGGAGGAGTTGCAGTGAGACACATCATTAGTTCCCTGCTGGAAGCACCAGAAGCACATGTTTAAAAACTGTGTTATGCCATGTGGCAAAGTAAGAAGCCAGGCAAAAAAGAGGCTTCAGATCATGAGGAGCACAGAAGGTCTGTGGGGGCAGATTAAGGTTAGGAACACCCATGATGCCCAGACCACATTCCACTTGCCTTCAAGGCAAAATGTTATATTGGAGGATAAGACCTGTGCAACCAGCATTTGCACTTCACTTCCATCAAAGCTGTTTACATTTTCATGACCTACTCAGATACTGTCTTTCTATTTCTGTTTGGAAGGCCCAGCTTGTACAGAAGCAACTCCTGCTTAGAGCATTTTTACAATACTTTCATCCTCTTTCTCTTCTTGAGTTTATATGCTTTTTCCCCCTCCACCTTTCTTGTTTCTTTCTTCTCTGATGTACATTTCACTGTTTATTTTATTTTTCTAGCTTTCACCTCTGTATTGTATACTTACTTTTTGGTTCTTTCCATCCCAGCAACAAACAGATCAGTTTCTTTCTCCTCCTATTCATTGTCTTGCCCTTTCCTTGTATTTTCCTACCCTGTACTGGACATTAAGCTTATTTTTTTTTACCCAAGCACCTGAATATTAGCATAGCCAAGTAATTTGAACTCAGTAGTGGGGAGGCATGAAGTTAATCTGTTAACTATACATAATGATGAGGAACAGTAGGTATTGCTGTGTGAGACATAGACTATGACGATATGAAAAGCAGCAGTACCAGGACTTTGAAAATGCTGTGAATCTCTTATTTACCTCATCCATTTCCTTGAATAACTGTGGCTGTCAAGAATTTCTATTCTGAAGGCAAGCTGAGTTCTTAAATTTCCTTGATGTATTAAGGGACTTCCTGTCCCATGCAGCTCTCATTTATATTTTTTATATATTTCAAGGAGGCAATCAAAGGCTATCTTCTGATGCACACAGAAACGTGTCAGTCAGGTGGAACCACACTCACAAACTCCCAGGAAAGGGGCAAACTTTCCAGTTCATCCTGTTGTTCTACCTGACTTAATAATTCCAGAAAATATGCTTTATCAGAGCAAGATCCAGGGCTCTGCAAGAAGAAATATTCCCTATATTTAAGGAAATGTGATAAACAGGAAATCAATTAGGCCTTTTAGTGGCCTTGTCTGACTTTGAACTAGAGCAACCCCTTTGCAGGCTCAGCATCACTCAGATTCAGTGGCTGGTGTAGGTGTTTGAGGGAATCCTTCCTGTCCATCAACTACCAAAAGGAAACTTGAAAGGAAGACACAGCAGGCTACATGTGACATGCTTCAGTCTGTATGATCTCTTATCAAAGGTCTGAGTCTACAAGATATGTGACAACCTGATTATTTCCGTAAGCAGTTGCAGGGAGCTATTTAGATCCCTTTGCTTATGAAATCAACACAGATAAGTTAGTCCCTGAAGAAAAGACGACTTCTGATTTCCTGCAGCATCCCATCACCATCCCATCTCATCATAGCTCACAAGAGCTGATGTTCTCCACACAATAACTGCATTTTCTGCATTCAAACTATAGCTAAAGAGCACTGCTTATCCAGAAAGAACAATTCTTCACACAAATTCTTTAAGAAATTATCTAGATTTTCAGATTATCCAAAACTTGAAGTGTTGCTGCATACTACAGCTGATCTCACAATAGTTGAAATTGAATTAGCTATATGAAAATGACAGGTTTAATTTAGAAACTGTATTTAAGATTAGCACTGAAGATTCTAATCATGAATGTGGCTGTAATACCCAGACATTAGATGACAAACAAATTAAAGATCTACTGTCTGTATAAAAAAATTAGGACTTACATTTTTAAAAATTAAGGTTTGCAGTGTTGACTCTATTAAACTTCATAAAAATAATCAGCAGTTCTCTCCATCAGAACTTCCTACTGACAGCTTGTAATTACTTTCTTTTATGGGTGGGAGACACTCCCCATACAGAATGTTTGTCTTAACTGGCATCTGTATCACTTTAATGAGGTCTTGACTGGTTTCGTCTCTGACCTGGCATGGAGTTCTGACTTGGGGAGTCCTCTCAGCCTATGTTTGTCTTGCTTAGGTTTAGTGTGTCCTCGGCATGGTTAGATCTCTGTCTCATGAATCTCTCAAACAGAACTGAGGATTGCAATATTTGGACTCGGAAAGTGAGGGAGAGGAAAAGAAGGTGTGATAATTAGAGGAACATGGTTTCTCTAGTGTTTGAACAGCATGGGGCCCAAAAACCAGCAGACAGATTACCTGAGTTGCTTGTCATTTGCCAGTCAGCATGACCAGACTGTCTTTGGGATAAAGGATGCTTCACTAAGTGCGTTCAGATCAGCTGCTTTTTACGAGAATAACAGAATATATCTAGCACCTTGGAACAGACATAGCCCCAGCTCCCTGGGCATGAAGGTTTTTGTCATACCATTGCTAATTGTCTTATGCCAAAGATAGACTTCTGGAGCAGTTTTAATGTGATAGAAAAAAGTACAACAGTTCAGAGACAATAATATTCTCTTTTCTGTCTGGAGCATGGACCTACTCCATTGTGTTTTACTAAGAAAAGTGACAGCTTATCCACTGGGTAGTATTCTTTGAAAAAGATGACTTTTTTCTTTGAGAAGTTCACCTCCAAAATGTCCATAGTCCTTCACAGACTCTGTTTTTTTTCTGCTAAATGTGGGTACAAGGTACCAATCTGAATTGTGAGAGCATGACTTGAAATCCGGAAGAGAATGCTTGGGATTTTTTCCTCTTGGTAAGTTAGACTGCTACACCTTGCTACCCAATTATCTTTACAATTAAAACTTATTTAACTTGAGCTGAGGAAGCTAAGCATAAGCAAAATAAAACAGGATCATCTGGTTCTTCTTTGCATGGGGGTAACTTGTCAAAATCTTGACAGACACTTTGTGAAACCACATCACACACAAAATTAGGTTCAATAAACAGTAGTTGAAATCAGATTTTTTTTTCTTGCTTTGATAAAAGTATACAGATTCTGCAGTTTCTAATTTTAGCTCTATAGTTTACAATCAATATCCAGAAAACTTTATTTTATATTTTTAGGTGGAGGAAGTATACTTAATGTCATGGGGTTTTTATTAAAAAACTCACCAAGTGAGAGAAGCTTATTACTCGATTGTTCAGTGTGTATTTGCGGTGTTGCAATCTTTGCACATTGTTAAATGGGCAAATAAAACCAAGAATGGATTGTCACTCAGTGCCATGTCAGTTCAGGGGACCTCAAGGTGTTTATTGCTATAGAATTACTAATAAATTTAATCAGCTGTTCAAGTTTACTTTGGGACCTTTTAAGTATTTTGTTTGTCTGTTTCAATGGGGTTTTTTGTTTGTTTTTGGAGTGTGTTGGTTTGGGGGGGGGGCGGTGAGGGATAGTGTCTGTGTGTGTTACCACTCCATTGTATAGTTGAACTTTGGCCTTAATGTAACATTTCTCATAATTAAATGATCTTGACAGGCATAGCTTACTTTAAGGACTCTAAATGTATTTTGTACAGCATAAGGTCAACATTTTTGGAGGAAATGTGAAACCAATGAATATCTGAATGAATTTATTTTTACGATGTTTTTGACCATGGATTCTAACGGATGTCTAACATGTAGTAGTAACACAGAATCCAGACAAATCCTTAAATTATAGCATCCCTGAATGTGTTTTAAGTGAAGCCTTTGCTTGTGAAGAGAGAAAGGTGAATTCACGCGCTGTTGTAACACTCAAACTTCTGCCTCTGAGTGCTATAAAATGCCATTCTTGTTCCATTGTCTGCTTTGCTCCTCTTTCCATATTGAAAAAACACGAGTAAGTACAGTTCTTAATAGCATGCTGAACTTCTGGAGAACCTCTCTGGGAGGACTGCAGATATCCAAGGGTAGTTGTTTACAGGCAGGTGGGAACGTGACAAATTAGGGCAGTGCAGTCCTGCTGAAGGAGTTGTACCTTATTTTTCCTATAAAGACCCCAGATCCCACTGGACAATAATTATAGCCTTTGTAACATTCTCTTCTTTAATGGAAGATGCATTCAGGGCTGTACATGTAGCCCAGAGACTATGTGCTGTTTCTTTCTGTTTTCATTCCAAACTTCTTGCAGTAACCCTCAGTGCTTTTCTCTGCTCAGTGTCTTAGGAGGGAACTGAGTCCATGACACTTGCCTTTACATAAGAAGGAAGATGAAGAGCTCACTTTGTGCCTCTCTAACTTTTTACTCATTCCCTGGAAGCCTCCATGGATAAGATGCAGGAACTGCATCCCTACATACCAATAAGTAACAGTGAACGGTAAGTGATAGTGATAACAGCTAAGATGAGTTGTCATCACTCTTATTACGTGGTCAACTTCCTGGCAGCAAATGTTTGTGAGCAAAACTGTGTGAAAATTAGGGAGGAACCAGATATGCCAATCTGTGTCATTTGGACAGTCTAATTGTTGATGTATTAGAAAATGGATATAACTCACTTCATGTGCAGGAGTCCTTGTGGTGCTCAGTGTCTTGTACATACAACCTCATTGAAAGTACTTGATTACAGCTGAACATTTTAATGAAGGTGTACTGGATCACAGAGCCTGCAGTGAGTTCTGCTGGGTACCTCATCAAACAGGCAATAGACAAAAATGCCTTTATGCCCTGGTCCTGTACTTACATGCCTGAGTTAAACATGTCCATAAGTGTTCGTGAGATGAGAGCTTACGTCAACAAGTTTTTCTTTGAGGTGCTTGACCTGTGTTTTTTCTCATAGAGAGAAGTGAAAAGGAGCTCAGTTTCCTAATGGATTTGAAAAACAGATGACTGTTTTATGTTCCTCACAAGTTGTGAGTTGGTCCGATACTTAAACTATTGAGGCAGGGCTGATCTTATGTGGTATGGAGGTCCAAGAAAAGCTTGGGACCTACATTTTTGCCCCTTAGTTGTTTTGCTTTCCTGAGCTTCTCACGGCTCACACTGGTTCATAGTATAGACTCCATTCATTCCGTGCACCCTTCCTCTGCTCCCATAGCTTATTTTCTCACTTTTTAAGTTCACTGTACCCTCCCAGGTTTTCACCTCAAGCAGTAGGTTCTGGTACAGCTGCTTTATCAAGTGCCAGCTGTTGGCAGTAGCTGGTTAGGAGACAAGTTCATGAGTTAGCAACTCTCTGCTCTAAATACTGGCATTAGCTCAGCATGGGTGTAGGTTTTGTATTTTCCCCATGGACCAATCAGCCAACATGCAGCAGCACAAAATGGATCTTCAAAAAGAGAAGACATGAAATAATTTACTTGAACAGCTTATAAACAATATAGAAGTAAGACTAGTGTTGATCTAAACTGATTGACTTTGGGATTGTGGTAGTAGCCATATGAATATTTAAAAATTATAATTGAAGGTTTCAAAGCAGGTTTTGAGTTCACTGAGCGCTCCTTCTCACTTGATTTATACAGTGATTTATATAATGACTTTAACTGATTTAGTGGGTAATTTATGTCAAAATGTGCATGATATATGAATTTAAATAGACTAAAAAGAGGGGGAAAGGAACCATCTGTTCTCTAGAAAACTGTCTGCTGTCAGAGAGATTCAAGAACTGTTTGAGAAGCCTGTTTAGAAAGCCATGAGTAAATTTTCCAAATTTCCTGTGCTTTCTGGATGATATTCTCACTGGGTATATATTACCCAACAAACAACATCAAGGACTTGAATTTTTAAACTTTTACAAGTCTTCATATTTCCCAAGTTATTCAAAAGGCTTTACTTTTATGAACATATATAATGGGTTTTGTCTTGATCTTCACAGTGCTCATCAAATATTATTTTTGAAGCTACGGGATGGATACAGAGATCCCAACACTTCACTGCCCAAGTTCAAACATGAAAATGAATGTGGCATTTCTTGGGAGTAGGAGGTTTTTATTTAGGATAAGTATTTAAAAGCAGACTTACCTACATACCTACTAGGGTTTGTCAACTGAGAAATCTCCTTGTGCTATTCTCTTATGCAATGTGAACAAGTTAACAATTATAGAGAAAAACACTTCTGCATATTCTTAAATGTACACATGCAAACTGTGTATGTTCTTGAACAGGATGACTCACACATGCAAACTTAAGCAAATAGACAAGCACTTGTGGGATCAGGGCTTAACTTTCTGCCTGAGAGGGAAAAGTCACAGATCTCACAGAGCCACAGAATCACAGAATATGCCGAATTGGAAGGGGCCCAAAAGGATCATGGAGTTCACCGCTCGTAGGCCAGCACAGGACTGTGCAACAATGAAAATGCAGAGGTGGAGTGGCCTGTGCAACAGAAACTATAGGCAGCAACTGCAAAGGCACTTGCAAGTTTTTTTATATTCTACCTTTTCTTTGTTGGTTGGGTTTTGGTTTTGATTTTTTTTAAAACATTATAGATCTGTTTGTTTGTAAATTGAATATACCTGTAGCAAGCTCAGTATTTAACAGCGTGATGGACAATAAATTTTGTGCCAAGGACACATTTAAAGTCAACCTCTCCCGGATCCTTCACGCGTGATGTCTCCCGAAGCACGGAGACAAAACCCGTTCCCAGAATCTGATGCCCTCCGTGGAGCGAAGCCGGCCCAGCCCGCAGCCGTCGGTGCTGCCACGGACAGCGGGAGACCACGGCGAACCCCTCGGGACGGGCGGCGAGGGCCGGGACCATCGTCCGCGCCCCACCGGCTGAGCTCAGGGACAGGGCAGCGAGGGTCTGGCCTCGCACCTGGAATGCCGATAGGATGCCGAGGGATGCGGCGCGTTGCCGGTGCCGGGCGGGCACGAAGCAACCCACGGGCGCCTCCTCGGCCTGGCAGGTGCTGCGGCCCCTCTGCGTCCCAGAGCCGCCGCAACCCTTGTCCCGCCCGACCGAGGGAAGTCGCGCCCGGGGGAGTCGTGCCCGGGGGGAGGCATGCCCGGGGAAGCCGTGCCCGGGGGAGCCGTGCCCGGCGGCCGGCAGGAGGCGGCCGGCGGCTGCCCGGGTGCTGGGTCGCTCCCGGCTCCCGGCGCTCCCCTTTATCCCTCCGCCCCCGACGGGGAGGAGGCGAGCGGCTGCGGGCGCCCTCCCAGCGCGGCCGGAGGTAGCCTGTGGCCACTGCCGCCCCGCAGGGTCCGCACCCGGAGGTACCGCGCTCGCCGGGCGGAGACCACCCCTGGCCCCCCGGGGTTGCGGCGGCGGAGGGGCTCCCCCGGCGCCCGCTCCAACACACAAAGAGTAGGCGCGGAAACGTGCGTGGACGGGGCGGTGGACGGGGCGGGGGACGGGCCGGGTGGGCGGCTCGGTACCTCCCCGGGGCGGCAGCGGCGGGGGAGCCGCCGTGACAGCCGGGCGCGGCTGTGCCGTGGGATCCTTCCTAAAAAAAGCCGCCGGTCTTTTCTCCCGTTTCCCACAGGGAGCGCCCGGCACCCCCAGTCCAGGCTGTTCCGCGGGATGGCGGCGGGCCGCCCCGCGGGGCCGGGCGCTGCGCCCTAAGGAGCCGCCGGGCTCCATCCGCGGAGCCGGGCGCGGCCCAGACCCGCCTGCGCCCACTCCCGCTCCGCCGCCGCTCCGGGGCTCTCCTCGCCTCCCCACCCCGTCCCCCGGCCATCGTAGCAGGCATGGGCTGTTTCTGCGCGGTCCCGGAGGAATTCTACTGCGAAGTTTTGCTCCTGGACGAGTCCAAGCTGACCCTGACCACGCAGCAGCAGGGCATCAAGGTAAGGACGCCAGCGGGGCTGCGGAATGCGATGCGTGGAGCCTCCCGGGTAGAGCTCCCGTTCGGGGCTACCTCCCGACTGCGCTGCGATAGCAGGGAAGGGAGCGGCAGTAGGAAAAAGGGGTTCCGAGGGGGCGAAAAGATAACGTCGTAACTTTCCTCATGATCTCGTAAAGGACAGAGGGATCGGTGTGACGCGTGTCGGTGGGGCAGACGTGGATTTTGGGGGGCTTTTACATCAAGATACTCATTGAAGCGAGCAGGTGCCGACCACCCCGCGGCACTTAGGACGCTCGGCACCACAGGTATTGTTCTGTACCTGCTACAAGAAACGAAGGAGGAGGCGGCTGTTGCGCGCCCGTGTTGAGTCACCCCCCGCTCCCTCTGCCCTGGACTCCCTGCCGTGCCCGCTCTGGGACGCGCTCTCTCCCGGGAGAGGCCGGTGGCAGCGGTGCGGAGCGGGAGCCGCCCCCGGGGCTGGGCGAGCAGCAGCTCCCGAGCGGAGGGTGAAGGTCCAGCCGCGTCCCCGTCCCCGTGTCCCGTCGCCCGGTCGGTGCGAACAGCTCTGGCGCTGCTGCAGCAACCTCGGCGAGGATGAACTCTTCAAAGTAGTCATCTGCCAAGCGCTAATGAGCCCTGACAGCGCATGTAAAAACTGAGATTTTTCTAAAGGCCCTTAAACTTGGTCCTGTTTAGTTAAGCCTGATGACAGCAAGTCGCATGTCTCAGACACACGAAGCCCTTGTTTGAAAAGCCGGGAACTTGAATTTATTAGCTATGTAAGAACGTGGTTTCAGTGTTGAATTCAGGGGAAAAAAACCAACCGAAACCAAAAAACAAACAAACAAAATTAGTTCTTCTAAAATTTTTTGTTGGAAAGGGCCAATCAATTTCAAAAATGTATTTTTAACTGTAAACTGTGGTGTCACCAGGTCTGCATGTACAGAGAATTTTCAGGCTTTGCTGAATCAACTGTCTGCAAATAGGCTCATAAATCCATGCTTAGCACAGAGGAGTAAGCAAATCACTGTGATGCTGAAATTCAGAACCTATGTAGGGTCTTTGAAGTCTAAGTTTAGACACTTCTGAAAAACCTTACCTGCACAGATGTGGGTATGTGTGTTATGTATGCATATGTGCTTTTATTGCCAATAAATGTGCAGTTGCAGAAAAGTAATCTGCAAAGATAGTCCTATGGCTAGTTTAATGAATCTAAACCCTGAAAGTGCAGGGTTTATACAATGTCTAATAAAAATTAATGTCCCATGGGAAAGAAAGGGTCTGAAGATGTAACTTCTTTTCAAGAATGTGTGACTTGCAGTGTTGAGAACTGTTTAGCTTAACATATGAGGGTGTGGTTTCCTGCCATTCTTAGTGTGATCTGAATGTGGTATAATGCTAAATATTTCATCCCTTCCACCTGCTTGAATCCAACCACAGAGCAGTCATAGACTGAGTTGGAGCAGTATGTGGATCTGACAAGAGAAGTAGTAGTTTTTTAACATTTTGATGCTGAGACTGCATAGCAGGGAAACCTGAGGGAAAGGAAAATCTCCCTTTCACAGCAGCCTGGGGTTTGGTTTTGGTTTGGTTCTCCCACCCCTTGCCCCCGCGCAAGATTAAAGTTGTATAATGTGAAGCCACACCCCAGTACTGTAGCTCCATGAGCCTTTGTAAACCTAAAGAGAGGAACTGCATAGCTCTCTCCTAGTCAGTGGTTTCCACCATTGTGTTCTCCTTTGCCTTTGTACTTGCAAAAGTGTTTGTGCAGCTGCGCGTGAAGAGCAGCACATGTCCAGCTGAAGGGTAACCACTGGTTTGCCTTTTACTGGGTTAGTATTCAGCTGGATTAGTGCCCTGGTCCACTTCACGGCTGAAGGAGGGCAGAACTGTCTTTTTCAACTGAGTCCTGGCTTCTGTCATTTTAAACTGCTCAAGGAACTGCTCAACACTTCTGTTGTTTTTATTCTATGGCTTTCCAAGGAAATTTTATTATTGTTTCTTACTAAAACAAAATGTAAAATCTGTCATGCTCTGTCATTTGGCACTTCAACCTTGAAATATGAACATTTTATTATAACTCTTTTGTTAACACCTGCATATCTAAAAGCAGAGTCTTGTGTGTGTGGTTTTTTTTTCTTTTAATTGGAATTTCAGCTTTGGCACCTATATGTAGATTGCAAATGTTCTTATGTATTTTATTTTTAAACAAAGGTTTCCTTAGAACTTCAGATTCTGAATGTGATCTTTCTTTTGTCTTCTTCACTTTTTATTTGGTTCACAACTACACAGAAAACACAAATCTTGAACTATTGCATGAGCAGAATTTTTAAATGGTTGTAGGAGAAACTTTGTTCTTTTCTCCCATGCAGATGTGTGTCTGCTAGACATAAAAACCACAGCTCAGTAGCTATTTACTGTCTATGTACTTGCTTGATATTAATGGATATAGTCCTACTTGCTTGGAAGGGTGGAAGGCTGAGCTCCACGCCTGTAGAAGTCCTAGGAAAGCTTGTTTCTTCAGTGAATTGGAACTACATCATGAAATAGAGACTTGTCTCCAAACTGACCTGTGGTTTTGAAAATGCCTTGCTTAGCTTTTATAGTGGTTATTTCTGGCTTGCTGTGCTTGAGAGCAACTATCCACATCAAAATGTGAATTTTTTTAATTAACACATTCTTCATACTACTTTGGGCTTTAAATTGTACTTGACACTAAAAAACAATGAGCAAAGGTGATACAAGACTAAGACTTTGAGTGCAGTTTAGGGATACCTTTCTCTGTGGACTTCAAAGAGGTTGTTACGGAAAGGAAAGGATTGTTTTTTTAATGCCTCCAAGTGGGGAAACTGAGATGAAGAGTCTGAGTGACTTCTGCAATGTTGTGCAACAGGTCAACATCTGAGCCAGGAAAAAGTTCTCAGCCCTATTAGGCTGGTAGCAGCTGACCATTCTGCATGGGTCATGCTGTCTGGAGGGGTTTGTCATCATCTCTTCCTTGTAGTTCCCCAAACTGAGGTAGGATTCTCATAGTTTTGTTTGTTTGTTTGTTTTTCCCCTGTTTTCTCACTGTTACCAGCACTGCCCTGCTCTTCTCCATTTATGTCTTTATGGTTTAAGGTCAGAGCACCTTAAATGTGGAAGCTGGCTCTCCAGCACTGAGGTTTATAGCAAGATGATAAAATTAGGAAAGGCCATCAGATGCCTCATAGTCTTAATCTTCATGTTTTCCTGCAGTACATTAGAAGAGATATTTTGGAAGGGAGAGATTTTGAGACTATAAAGTGATGACAGTTGTTAGTTCAAACAATATTGGAATGAAAGAAGCTTGTCACTAGGTTCTAGTACAGTTTGTATAATCAAGATGCATGGCCTCAGATTGGAACAGTTTTTTCTTCTAAAAAGGATGTTGAAGTTTTCAATTAAGAAATGGGTTTTTAACAGATCTTTGCTACAAATATAGTAAGAATCACTTGCCAATTGAAAAATAATCACTTTTCCAGGACTGATACTTTGACTTGCCTTCACCTAGATTAAACAATAATTTAGACATTTTTGTGGTATGTCACAAGATATGCTTGTAGTGTTTTGACATGATCCCTGACTGGTAGGTTGTGGACATTACATATTTTGATTCTGTTAAGAATTGGAGTAGTTGTCCTCCGAGAATGATTTTGGAGTGCCTTATTGCACAAACTCTTTGGTGGAGGTTAAGAAAACTTCCATGGGTTCTTAGAAAATAGTGCTATGAAACCTTCTTGTGATCAGCTCAGAAAGAGTGGTCATCCTGTAATGTGTATGTAACAGGAATTTAACAACTTTTTTTTTGGTTCCCCTCCACCTCTTTGAAACAGTGTTTAAGGCAATTATTGTTTTTTTTTTAATGAAGAAGATAAAAATATTGTGAACTTTCTCTGCTTTCTGTTTGCATCTCTTTGGTTGGAATAAAGATGTCAAAAAATACTGGCTACTTCTCCAGGGAAGAAACTGTTTAATTAGTCTTCAGCCATCTGGTCATTGCACTTTTGAAGTATTCCTTGAAATTCCTCTCTGAGCACTGTTTTTATGTCCCATTTAGATTGACGTGTAATGGGCCAACAGTAATATTTTGTTAGAAGACAAGTGAGGAATATGAAGGATACACTAGTTCTTCCTGGAAGACTCTGTTTACAATATATATTCTGTCATTTTATTAGGTAGTACCATTTGATAGTAATATTCTGGCCACCATACCACATACCTGCTGTGTTAAGGTTTTCACTGGTACTTCTGTGATACAAGGCTTTCTGGCACTCCATAAGTATCCTTGTATATGGGAGTGCATTTTATGGTTTGTAAGCTACACTTGCAGGTCAAATCTCTGTATAAGATACTTAATCTTCAATGAGTGTGTGGCTTTTCAGATTTTTCTTTATGATGGTTTAACAAAATGAGATCCAAGTATCTACAAGGAGGCTTCAGCATCTCAGTGTGGCTTAAAAATACCTTCCTGCCTCAAACCCTCCCCCTGCACCTCTCACCTGAAATTGAGTGACATCAGTGAGTGACTGATGTTAGGAACTGTGTTAAAAAATTGGGTATGTAAATCTATGAGTGGGTTCATCAGAATAGGATACATATTTTTGAGGTGTCTATGGAATAATTGACAGTAAGATTCATTGTGTGATCTATAGAAATAGATAAAAATACTGATTCTTAGAAAGTTTTCTGGGGATTTTTCTGGTTATTTTTATTCTTTTTTTTTCCCCACACGTTGGTGAAGCTGAGAAGTTTCAGTCTTCACACCTTCAAATTGTAGTATATACCTAAAGTGGGGGGTTCACTTTTTTTGTGGCGTTCACTAATTTAGCCCCAGGGACACCAAGGAGTCAATATAGGAATTATGGTGTCCTATTTTTTTTTAATTTTTAACTTGTGAAGATGCTTAATGAATGCACTTTTCATCAGGAAATAGAATAGTATGAACAGAGAAGTTCTAACATTGTGTTAATTATTTTAATTGAGAGTTGGAATTAAAAGTCAAATTGGTAGTAATTTGCTGTGTGAATATATAATGTATTCTTTGTGAAAGTGATTTCTGCTGGTTTATTCTTCTACATTTTACTAAAATGGAAAATATCTTTCTGTGAGAAATTTTCTCAATTGTGTTGTTGCACTACTTCAGAAATCTTAAAGCTCTTTTTAATGGTAGGTTGCATTTACTTTCCACCTGTGGTACTTTACCACCTACAGTAATTACTAAACTGTAATATCAAAATTCAAGCGTATTTAATCATATCTTTCCTTTGCCCTCTTTGGTGTTGATTGATTAATATTTCAAAGCAGATTCTTCTAGATATTCAGAATATTGTTTTGAAAAGAATAGTTAATAAAAGTGAATTGATTAAAATGACACAATCTAAACCTTGTTCAACCTTGTAATTTGTTTTTGTTATAAACCAACAGTTTTCTGTTATGTGTGCATTTTGAATAGCAGCAGGAAAACAAAACAGGTAACATCAAATTCCAAGTGTAAATAAGTACATATTTTCTTCTTTGGTGTTGTAGATATGCTGCATCTAAGGATTGCCTTTAACCAAAACAAATGTTAACAAAAATGTAAATCGATACTCCATAGCCCTTCCATATCAGGAAGATACTATTCTTTCTTAAATTTCTGTTATGGGTATAAAATAGTCATCTGATTGCACATTGAGCTCCAGATGGTGTGTGTGAAATTTTGCACTATTTCAGTTCTCTAAAAATGGACTAAATAGTGCACAGTTGTAGTTTAAAAAGAATGAAATTAAAAAGAAGGCCCACAAACCTTGCTATTAACTGCTCCTCAAAAATTACTGTCAAATATTTGAAGTAGAAGACTAATTTTAGCACTATCTTAACAGATGAGACCAGTAATTTAGAATACCCCATGGAATAACCATAAAATAAACCAACACTGAGACACTTTATTTTCCCTGGATGGACTTAACTAAATTAATGAAACCAGCATGACAACAAGAAGGAAATCCATTAAGTTCTAAATGAAGTTACCTCCTGGTCAACCTGAGGTTTGAGCAATAATATTGTCAGAGGGGTCTGTGTGGCTGGTTTCATTGAGCAATAATTTCATAATATAACCAGGGCAAATGTAAAATGTGTGAGGCTTTGTTGTTATACAGTTTTGGATTTCTGCAGCTTGGTTTTTCTTGAACATTTCTTAGATTAGATTATTTAGTATAGTTAAATAGTATTAGTATACTTTATTAAAATTCTGAACTAAAAGTCAACTGAAGTATTGTAACTTTTCCCCTGGAGAAGTAAAACTGCTAAGAATTATCCCACGATATGAGAGGAACTCTTGAAGAGGCTGAATAATTTGAAAGGTGCTTGACAAAGAGGATTTTGTTTAAAAGCTACAGTTTTATGGCACTTCATGATGTAAAATTTCTGTTGCTAAGATGATATTGAACACATATGAGAAAACAGGACATTATGTATTGGTCATGTTGCACCATTACTAATATCCATATTTTTGATAGAAAGATGAGATATTATTTGCCAGTGTTTTTGTTGTTGTTGTTTTTTAAACTATTTCTTTGTGAATTCTATTTTTTTACATTTATTTTCCTTAAGGGAATTAAATTTTGTAATGTTAGAGCAGCTACTTTAGCTGTATTTTATTCACAACTGAGGTACTGATTGTGAATAATCATATCTTGGTAGAATTTTGCAGACTGTATTTTTAGTGCACATTTTAGACACTGCCTTTTTGATCAGATCTTGTGCTTGCTGCACACCAATTTAATTTCACAGTTTACAATGAAGGTTGTCATTTCAGTATTGATTGTGCTTTTGTTCCCACTTCTTCCGTTGCATCCTGAGTTTTGGATGGTTGAACACTGTAGGCACTAAGGTCAAAGGGACATGCTTGGGGTCAACCCATGCTATTATTTAGAAGAGGAAAACCAATAGAAACATTGCAAAATGAGAGCTCTGCTCCTTTGGTTTTGCTGCAGCATTAAGAGGGGAAGTTCTGCCAAGTGGGAAATGTGCTTTATGTGTGATGTAAAGCTGCTTTCCTTGGTTTGTGGCCACAAATTGTGATTTTTTGAAGTTAAAATTTCATTATCATCCTAAACATGCCATACCTTATTTTGCCTGTTGTCCCACTGGTCAGAAGTGAACTACTTAGTGATGCTTTAAGAGGCAAATGTAAGAAAATGGGTTCTGTCTGAGGCTGTCAGGGAACACAAGCATCAGCAATCACACAGCCAGTAAATTTCACTGTTGATGTGAAGGAAGAAAGAGAAAAGCAGTAGCATTGAGGAGGTTAGAAACTGAGAGAGAAAGACAGAGTTGAGAATGTGAACAAGAGAGGAAAATAAATGCTGTGATGACAAGGGAAGAGACCTTTTGTGAATGGTAACTCTAGTAGTACCTTTCCAGAGTCAGAAAAAAGACACCTCAGAAGTTTCTTTGAATTGATATGACAAATCATCTTTGTTGAAAGTAACAACCAAAATGTAATATATCCATGTAGGCTTTTTTGATCCTTTTGCATAGAAATCTCTAGTAAGATGAGTGCACCATTAACCTGTCATACTAGGAATGTTAAGTTAAATTTTGGTTGTTAAAAATCTCAGAGTTTTGTATAGATTGCTTTTTTAGGAAGCCTTTCTTTCTCCTTGATCCTCATGATTTTTTTGAATTCTGCCTGGTGTGAGGGAAGTGCTTACAAGTGGCAAACCCTCCCTCCTATCAGGAAGTCTCAGGTATGAGGCTAAAATCTGTATATGGTTGTGAGAGTCACTTTGATAATTAATGGCTCAACAGTTTACTACCTTTCCTGTGTTCTTAGGAAAATGATAACTGAATGCACTGAGGGATAGACTCTCTAGCTGTGTGAGACAATGCATTTCAGTAATGAAAGAGGGAGATCTTCTGTATCTCAATTGCATGAAAAGTGTTTGTAAGGCAGAAAATGGTAGTTTCCCTATGTAATTAATGGTAGAATTTGGCATGACTACTAATGTATGCAAGCACATGCTTTAACACTTTGCAGAGCTAAAGGCACTTGATCATCTTGTAGGATTGAGCCAGAGGATAGATATTCCAGATAAAAACCACTGGAGCTGTTACTGTTTTCCACACACTATGTATTCCACTGCAAGTTCTCATTTATGCATAGAACAGGTTATTTGTAGTGTTATGAAAAGTATTTTCTGTCTATAGTAATAACCACTTTTTATTTATTAAATATTAAATATCTATTTTATTATTAATCTTTAAAATACTTTAGGTGTGGAAAAAAGTTACAGTTCTGTTTTTATTTCATCAGTTTTATTCATACTCTCTGTATCACAGTGTAAAAACCGTTGTGACAGACTTCTTTCCTATGTGGTGGATGAATGGTGGCTGGAAGGAATGTAATGGAGCTTAGTTTTTTTCCCACCATAATACCACAGCAAGAGTCGTTGTTAGAATGGAACTACATTCAGGGCCATAAAGGAAAATAAACTTTTTCTTCAATGCCATTTGTGAGTACCACAGGGAACTGGTGGAACTAGCAATTTAGAATTATAAAAATGAGGAAGCATGTTGAGAACATGAAGGAGGATTGAGTTCAGCATTGACCTGGAACTTAAAGCAAATGATTAGACACCCGTTCTGAGAAGCAACAATCTTAGAACACTGGTATGACATGCAACATGAAAGCAGATTCTCCACATCTTCCTATTGGGAATATCTTAAATCCTCTTCAAAACTTGCTGATGTTGGTGAACACCAGATATAGAGGAATGTTGCATTAGGCCCTGCCTCTGTTATGATTCTCTTTGGTGGTGTCACCTGTTTGCTATGGTGCATATGATGGCTATAGTTTATTAATTCCTGTAATCTCATCAAGGCTGTTGAAGGAAAAGGAAGTCCCATGTCAGAACCAAATGGGACTGGAAAGCCATGACTGCCACTGCTTTTTCAGTGTTTTTCCCCACTGGTGAACTGTCAGAATATCGTTCCCTGTGTTTTCCTGTGACTGTGTTAGTAGTATCTGGGAAGACAGTGTGGGAGTGCAAGGAGCCCGTGGCATCCTCGGCTGAGCGGAGCAGCCTGACACATCTGCGCTGTGTTTCACACAGACCAGACCTCCCCCTCGGGGGTCCTTTCAAGTCTGCTTCAGGCTGACAGGCAATCTTTTGTCTGTATGGTTGGTTTGTTTATCCAGTATGCCAGAACAAAAGAAAGCTGAGTCTCAGACTACCCTAATTCTGATTGTCATAGCCTGACTGTAAGGGGCAAGTGGTATGTATCGGGGTGCCTTGAAGCGGACCACTCAGCAAGTAATCCTGACAACTGTGCATGGATCTCCCTTCAGAGGAAATTAGGACACCTTAGAAGGGATCATGGGAGAGAGGTAGCTCAAATTCAGTAGTGGTGATCAGGAGTAAATGGTCCTGGGCAAATGAATGAGAGATGCACATTGACAGCATCGTTATACTTGAAAAAACTTTCTGGTATTGCCATTTCTCTGTGTATGAAGGGAAGAAAGCCAAAAGACCTTGTAGTGGAACCTTTTGAAGAGATGTGTGAATATCCTGACTTGCCCTCAGCTTTTTAGGTTTAATTTACATTGACTGCTTTGTGTAGGGGAGGAGGGACTGGGTGTTTTTTAATAATATCTTTGGGATGGAATAAAGCTCTGAAGTTCAAAAGATCAAATATTGTTGCTTTGTTTGGAAGTGATATCAGTTTCTTCACCCATATTCTTTCCAATTTTTTTTCTCTTAAAATCCCTCAGCAGGACCTAGATGTTCCAAAACACATGCCCATAGGCCTTTTCTTTTTGTGTGTAAGTTGGCTGAACATTTTAGTTCTCTTTTCAGCGTGCATGTTCTTCATGTGCAGCATAGCAATCTCTAAAGCTGTGGGAATCTTGCTTGGAAACATATATTTTTGGTATCCTTCAAAAGTACCACATACATTCTGCGTTATTTTGAATAGTCTTTTGTTCTTCTGTGCTAAGGCTTGACAACTGTAGTGCCTTTAATATCACCTCTACAAACTGCCTTTCTTCAAAAATGGGGAGTATTCTATGTTCTCTCACTGTTCCAGATTGATATGGATAAGATTTACTAAGAACAACTTCATGGCCTTGTGTTTCCTTCGTCTGTGCCTCCAGTGTCCCTAGGCTATTCCTGCAAAAGCCAATTCTCTCCCTCAGGCATATATTTAGTAATAATATTTCTTTTTTTTTCTGCCTGAAATCAACAGTAAGTTACCCAGTCCTTTCCCTAATTTGGAAATACTTGAAATTTTATACCTGGTTTCAATTCCAGTGAAGACAATAGGTGTTTTAGTGTGCTTTGCCACCAACTCCAGCAGGAGCCAAACTGAACCCAACTTTTCTTGGAGCAGAAATTAGTAAATGAAAATTTACTGAAAGTAGAATGTCTTAGGTCTTGTACAAAGGTGTTAGATCTTGTATGAACATGTTAGATGTTGTTCATATAAAATAAACATATAAATTTTCTACATTTTTAACAAAAGTAAAACCTTTTTCTTACTCATCATTGGCCTTTCATCAGCATTCAGATCTTGAGTCTGACTTTAGAGTATGAAAGCTGAGTTTGCTCTTTTCATGATTGAATCTTTATTCTGTTTCTTCTTCTGAAAAAATTCTGCAATGGAAACAGATTTCATGAACTGTCTCCTGAAGCTTTTTGTCTAAAGACAAACTGCAGTGCAAACCATGTTTGTTTATGATGCCTGCTGTTTTGTGAACAGGTGAAGAAAAGTCAGAATGCACGATCAGAAAACTATTAGGTTTATTTTTGGTATTGTGTGTGTCTCTGCAGAAATTGGAGATGTTTTGGTGAAATTAAGATATTTGGCAGAAAGAATCTATAAAACATCAAAAGGAAAGAAGTTTCTCAGTACTTGTATTGTTGTAGTTAGTAAATCTTTCTTTGCAGTGTTTGTGTTTTTGTAAAAGCTGAACATTTTTTCTGTAGCATGCAGAAGCTCCAGAAGTAGGCAGAAGTCCTGGAGAAAACCATGCTTCTGACTTGACATACGCTGTTAATAGGAAGATTTGACTGGAAGAGAATTAAAACACTTGCATTGAGTTTGCGGAAAGTGAATAAAGACCAGCCTTATATTATTGAAAAGTTTTCTTTTTCTGTTGGTTAGTCTGAGTCTGAGATCATGACATTTTCAGTTTTTGTGATTTTTAGTTATTTATTAATTTTAGTTTTCATTTTTGTCCATGAGTATTTAAAAGGTCGGGGTTGAAGCTTTGCAGCAGGACTGCATACAGAAATACTTTTGTAGCTGTGGGTGACATAGACCTAATGGGCTTATAGAACCCTTCCTCCAAGAATATTAATCCAGAACTTTTTATAAACAAATAATGCCCCCAAAGAAACTTGAAAATCAAAAGAATAGGTGAATTTTTCTTCAGTATTAATTTATCCTACTATGTATCTTGTTTTCATGAGAGTTCAAAGCAGCCAGATTTTTACAAGCCTGCTCTACTGAGGTTTAAGCATGCACTTGAAAAGTCACAGAAGTACAAGTTCATTGCTGCACTCACCTGTCTTTGAAAGTTATATAAAGGTGTGCTGTGCCCATCTCCATGTTCAACTTGAGGTGACTATGCTGGGTGTACGTTTGTATCTAATCCACCAGTGGATTGATGTAATTCTGTGGAAAGTGGTGGAGTTTCTTCTGCCTTTGTGTACAGTGGATTAAAGGTTTTGATCCTAATGTGTATTTAATATGCCTTTTTATGCCCTGCATAATTTAATCACATAGGGCAGGTGGACTTATTATTATATATAACATGAAGAGCATCCAACAGGATGGTTCTTATTATCTAGTTTTTCAGGCTTGCTGTGATTCATATTCCTTTTTCTTGCATATAGAGGAATATGGGATAAGAAAAATCACTTGAACTGGAGAAAAGTAGTGTAATTAAATTTTGAAGATTGATTTCCAAGTGTACAAAAAAAGGAGTAAAAGAATGATCTCAAGTAGTAAATTACAGGAGGTAGCAGAGTGTACAGTGCCTTTAAGAAGCAGGTGTTTGCTCTGAAGTTCACTGTGCATACAAATGTGCTGGCATTTTGAAGTTGGTTAGGAAGAGTTACAGGGGAACAGGAAACCTGACCCACCTGGTATAGGCTCTTTTCTATTCAGTACAGGCTCACAAAAAAGGGAAAAAAATAATAATGCAAGGAAAATCATGGTTTTGTTAGCTCTTTAATGTCTGAAGCATGAGGGAGGAACCAGAAGTATGATTTAAAGGAAATTACAGTAGTGGTTGTTTTAAGTATACATAAAGGAAGACTTGCTCTCTGTCAGGACCACTGGCCATTTTCAGCCTGGAAGGAGAAACAAAACAATACCTTTGTTAGTTTATGCTTCAGCATTCATAGTACATAGAGATTTAGGTTATTTTTCAAGTGCACAGCTGTTTCCTCCCACATGACATCTGGGCTGGAGTTTTTGTAGAGTTGACACATTGTTTTACTTGTGGTAGCACTTGAGTGCACTGATAAGACATCAAAATGTTTCACAATCAGCCAAGGCAGAGACAGGTCCCTGCCTAAGAGAGATCTGGTCTAGGGCTGTAGCAATACAGAATGGAGGAAATTGGAATATGTGGAAGGGGAGCAGCGTAGGATGGAGGAGAAAAAACGCCAAGTTGTCAGTTCAAGGAGTATTGTCTCAAGTGACAGAATAACAGATTAGTCTGAGGTTGTTGTCTCATAGTAAAAATGTGCAGAACTCTGCAGTGAGTAAATTTCCCGAGACACTTGCCACAAATTAGAGGTGTATATTATGGGTGACTTTGGACTGATGATTTTCCAGTTCTTGCATTATTTTGTTTAAGGATGTTCTGGTTTTGTTGCAAAAAAATTATAAAGGTAAACCAGCATGGAAACAGTGTATTTCAATACACAGTCCTGTACTTTCCATCTTAACGTTTCCTTAATGGAGAAGAATAATAGGGTTAATTAATAGGTTAGTATTAGCAGCTCGACCACGCTTGCCTGGGGGAGGCTGGGAGGGAAGTAACACTACAGGTTCCAGGAGCAGTGTGAATTGAATAAGGTTTCTAGGCAAGCTGCAAAATTTTAAGCATCTCTAACCTAAAGCAGAAAAATCAGCTCATGTGACAAAGGCCTAGCAGCTAATTTCACGCTGAGTACTGACCTTATCAAAGGTCAGAATACACAATCTATCAAACCCATCTGATCATCCCATCAGCTCTGCCAGTCTGTTGAACCCCCAAACCTCAAGACTTCCTCTGTGTGCAAAGTTGTCTTTCTGACTAACTGTTTTCATGGGGAAAATAAAATATAATTCATCTGTGATCTCCTTGGGTATGCACTATGATAGGGCTCATGTCATACAGCTTACTCACTTGTGGGAACAGAAATAGATTGAAGAAGGTAAGAGCACCTTGAAACACATATGTATATATAGTTATGGTAAAGGTTAGCAGAAAAAATATTTTGGTGCACAACATAGTTCCTGAACCATGTCACAACAGATGATTGTTCTGATTTTTGCCCCACCCCTTAATCTACTTCATTTATATAGAAGGCTGGATCTGCTTAAAAGAGTTTATTTTAAATAGGGTTAGTTCTGGTTTTGGGCTCTTTTTTTCGGTGGGGAATTATATCCTCTAGTGACACTTGATTAAGCCAAAATAAGTCAAGTGAGTGGTTAGATTTTAGTTATCTCACACATGTTCTGCTGCAGGAGGAAAAAAGAATACTCTCTTGAGTTGAATTATATAAAATTTAATTTGAGCAATAATGTATCAAAGCATATGAAATTCAGATCAAACACACACACACACAAAGCATATTAAAAAGAAGAAATTGGAAGGATCTGATCTTGGTGAGGAAGATCCTTGCAATTTCATTGGGGACTATCGTGTGTCACATAATCATAGGCAGGATTGCAATTGTACACAAAAGACACTGGCATGATAGTTATTTTCAAAACTATTCAGGTGCTTGCGTAAGAGTCTTTCAAGAGTCTTTTCTAAAGACTGTACTTGACACTGAGTTCCCTCTGAACTGTCTCAGGACTGAACTACCATTTACAGAGTAAATATCAGGACAACAGTATCACTTACATCGAGGTACCTCATGTTTGAGAGTGGGACCCATGAGCTGAGAGTGGAAAGAAGCATCTTAGCCTTATGAGTTGGCATTTTCTTACTCAATCCTAGAAAAAAAAGAGAATTTTATGCTATTGAGCCTGTCTTTTTAATAAACACACAATCCCAGACAATTGTACTAGTAAATTACATTAATAAATGTGGATTTAACAGTTTTAAGGAATAGCTGCTACTGACACCAAGAAATGTAATGTTTGCCTCTAAAAAATACTGCACTTGTTCACAGAGGAAAATACTAAAACTGTATTTCCAAAGAAATGTTTGTCTGTCACAGAGTCACTTATGTAGTGACAAAGAGCTGAAAGTTCTGCGATTCAGGTAGGTGTGTCACCCTATCTAAAAATAAGGTCTCCAGAGGAACTACAGTATCTAAATATTTTATTTGCATACTGTATTTGTGGGCTCTGCTGATTCTTACAAGTTTCTCTGGAAAGGTTTGGGCATGTGATCAAACTGGTAAGTGTTCAGTCTGGTAGCTACCCATATGATATACATGAATAGCAAATATTTAGTTATTAAGTTTATTTTAGATTGCAATAAGAGAGGATTTAGTTGCATTGCCTTTCATTGCTGCTGGCTAAGAGCCTTCAGAGTTTTTGGTAGTGGTAGTTCAACTTACATAAGTATCTTGAAGGGACTGATTTCCTGGAAGGCTTCAAATCTGCAATGCTACAGTCTCATAGTAAATTTCACTTTGGTGTTTTCATCAGTGCAAATTCTTGAATTTCTTTTCTGCTTTCATTTAAAATAACTTAAACTTTCTGTTGTCATGGTTGCAGATAGGAACTCAAAAGCATGAACCCTGCTGACTCCTAAAACCAGTAAGCCTGCATATTTCTCTGAGGAAGCTCTGAATTAAAGCGAGTGTTATGATTGGGTTTTTCCCCTTGAAGGTAAAATCATCATGAGTAGGATATATAGTCAATTTATAGTGAATTACTTTACATGAGATCATGGTTACAAATATGTAGTTCATTCTTTTCAGGTTCTTTTTGTCTGATCTGTTTTAAAAACCCCAACTAAAGGAGCCTCCCAGGAACTCAGCTGCAGTCCTTTGTTACTCTTCTAGTAGAAAGCTTTCCCTGACATCTCGCCAGGGTCACTTTTGTTTTCAGTTAAGCTACTTTCATGTGTTCCTGACTTCAGTGCCTCTGTTCATAGAGTACATTTGATCTTTAACCTTTTTTAACATGCTTTTTTATAGTATGTTAGGAGACTTGGTGCTAGGAAATGCTGGAAGCTTTGACTTTGAGTGGGGACAGACACCCAGGCAATTGTCTGGCAACCAAGATGGGAGAGGTTATACGAATATGGGGCATTAAGTTGTATGCAGACTCCTCCCACTACTGTCTCATTCATATTCATATACCTGGGGAAAGTATACTGATTTCTATTACCTTAGCTGTTTCTCTTCTGCCCAATATGCTTGAGTACCCCTAGGAAACTTCTTTATTTCTGCAATGTGTTCTCAGTGAAATGCTGCTTTGCAGTTCCCTCTTGGCTTTCTTGAACAGTGTCCTTGTTCTATAATTTTCTTCCTGGATGGTAAGGAGAGAGGATTAAATTAATCTAAATATCTTTCTTAGACTCCCGTCACCTACTTTGGTTGTTTTTTCCTATAATGGTAAGAGAGAGGAATAGAGAGACCTCTCAGCAAACAGATGATAGTGTTTACCTTAAACTGTCAATAACGCAAAAGTAAAAACTTTGAGCAGCAATTTCATCTGTGGGTGGAAGGCTGTACATAGACTCCTTTTTGCACTGCGTGCAGCGATTCAGCTGTCATGAGCACATGTTAAACATCATATCCTTTTATGCTTCTGTATGAATACTCTTACGTGACAGGTTGAGGTACAGTGGTCCTTAGGCTGCTGCCTCCAAAGATTATTGTTCTGTTGTGTTTTTTTGAGAGTCTCAATGCAGGGAGGACTTAACCTTGTGACTCTGCAAAAGCTTTGGCAGCTTTTCCCTCCCCTGCTCCAAACCAGAACACATTTTCCCATCCATATCTCTGTGCCTCATGTTGGCTGTCCCTGGAGCTATTGCTTGGCAAAATGTCACCCATTCCAAGGAGCTTTAAACTTAGCCAGGCTGGGATCCAGCAGAAATCCAGAAGTGATATGAAACAGTCATCTGAAGAAGATGATACCAAGACCGGAAACTGATAAGATTTGTTTTCTGGCAAAAGTCTGGAGATGGTATGTAAATGAGCACAGTGTAGTTCTTGTTTCTACCAGTCTAACCCTCTTGGAAGGGTCTGGACTTCACATATCTGAAGTCTTCTTTACTTTTTCTTTCTTGTTTGTTCCTTTTATTTTTGTTTGTTTGTTTGTTTTGTTTCATTATTTTGGCTTTAGGATTAGGGAGTCAGGGGTTAGCAGTTGTATTTTTTACAATCCCTACCACAGGGATCTACAGTATTTTAGCATTCTTTTTCTGTCTCACTTTTGTAAATGATGGTGATGGTAATGGAGTCAGAGGGGCAAGTGACATGAGGGGAAATGAGCACTGCAGTGTGAAATGTATATTGCATATATTAGTTAAAATAGACCTTATCAGATATAGGTCATTCTACCAGATACAAGTTCTCATACAGTTCTTTGTTAGAAGATCTGAGAGGACCCTGAAGACTGAAAATGTGTTGAGGCACAAATCTTGGATTTTGTTTAACCTACAAGACCAGGGCTTGACTTAAAACAAACCCACAAAAGAGAAGCAGAGAAAAAAAACATGCAAACAAACCTCACCCACCAGCTCTACCAACTTCCTGACCCCTCTCCCCTTAAAAAAATGCCTGCAGCCATAGACAGGTTTGTCTATGCAGATTTAATTTTTAAATTTAAGTTTGTTGGCTTTGTTTTATGCATCTGATTTTTATATCTTCCATGACACTGTTGCATCCAGTGTCTTTTTTCAATTTAAAAATTTACATGAATTTACTTCCCAAAAGTAAAACTCATCATTTTAGAAAGACTTTAGAAAAACTCATAGTTTCTGGAAGAGCCCTCTGCTCCAGGCAATTAGAGACACGACAAGTTAATACAGTCTCAAAGTGTGTCAGAGGAGATTCAGGTTGGACATCAGGAGGGGTTGTCAGGCATTGGGAGGGGCTGCCCAGGGAAGTAGTGCAGTCACTATCACTGGAAGTGTTCAAGAAATGACTGGATGTGGCTCTCAGTGCCCTGGTCTAGTTGACAAGGTGGTGATTGGTCAGAGGTTGAACTTGAGGATTTTGAAGATCTTTACAAACAAAATGATTCTGTGATTCTGGGAAGTTCCTTGAAGTGACCTCATGTCATCCAGAAGGAAAGCTACTTGCATTTTGGTCTCAGGCTTTGAACAAGCCATTTGTAATGGTTTCTTGTTAGGCAGTTCTCATCTTTCGTCTTTGAAAAATTCTCCAGTGTCTTTGTGGCTGTGCTGTCATTCTGACAGTGAAACATTAGACTGAATCTGTAAACAGCATTAACCACCTTTCTTGCCAACTTCTATGCAGGCAGCAAAATTACAGAAGCCGAAAATGGATGTTGAATCAATATTTTCCAGCGTTGTTGTGTTCAGTTTTACCAAAGTCTCTTTGAACTTTAGAATGAGAGTTTGTGTTTGTCTCCAGTTTGGCACTTGCTGTGCTGCAATGCTGGTCTTCAGGGACAGCCTGTTTTGAGTTATATACCTGATTCATGTGCTGGGGAGGAGCAGTACTTTGAACAGCTGCACTGGTATTGCAGTTGGGTTTTTGACTCTGGCCCCTTTCTCTTAAGATCCAGAAATCCTGAGTGCAGCAGAAATAGGAATGACACAGCAAGGATAAATGTCCCTTTCTATTCATGCTTCTTCCTGGCTAGAATTGCTGGTATTTGTATCTGTGGCTATGGAGAAGGGAAGGGCAGATTTGCTAAAAAGACCTTTGTTAATCTGTTACTGCTCAACCAAATTAACAGCAAAAATGTTTTTGATTAAGAGAGTGTGTGTTTCTTGAACTCTGTCCTAATTAGTACTGTGTGTTTCTCCTCTCCTAACTTGGCCCAGCCCTGTGTAAGGTAGCCTGAGGTCTGCTTTAATTTACTCCAGTTGGCAGTGATTCCTGAGGAGTTTTATGCCACCTGGCTATGGCTAGAACAGGGTTTATCCCAGCCACTCCCTTTCCCCACCCTGCCAAGCTGCTGTGGGCAGGAGTGTGTGGGAGCTGGATCTCCTGGATCACAGCCCACCAAGTTGCCCCGAAGTGGGGAGTCCCCACTGGGGAACTTGCTGTAAGTTTCCACATTGGTCTGGGTGGGGTGCAGAGAAGGACTGAACACCTGCTGACCTCCTTAAACACTCCCATATCCCCTTCATGAAAAGTTTGAATGCTCCTGTCCAAAACCCTGTAATTTTTCAAAGATGGGCATTACAACCTCTGGCTGAAGTCAATGTGTTTTATCAAGGACCTTCTCCCTTTAAAAACCTTCTTTAAACAACCCTGTAGTTTGTAAGTCAAAAGTATTAATGTTTTTGTCTCCACATCCTTTGCAAAAGTGTTACTTGCATGAGCAAAATAGGAATATTCCAAAGAAATTTAGTTGCCTTAGTTAACTTATAAAAATTTATTTTTCATTTTGCTGACAAGAGTTTTATAATCCCATTTCACTTACGTGAGTCCATATGAATCATAAGTGCAATAAATAATTACAGAATACAATGTTAACAATAAAGTCAGGTCATAATTTCTTCAATCTGTAAGTTTTTATTTCTCCCATTCTTTTACATCAGAAATAAATAAAATATACAACAAATGCTTTTAAATCTACACTTTTTCCTTCACTCCTTTATACATGCCATGTTTTGAGAATCATTATTAAAAATTATTAGATGTGATGTCCATGTGACGTGTAGTATTTGTTTTGTTGTCTACAGTTTTTTCTAGAGCTATTGTTTCTTCAAAGAAAAAAAGGAAGGCATGTCCACATGTGATTCATTATCACCAACACATTTCTAGTGTTACCTTCCTGCTTTATGCATTTGTTAAACTTCATGATTTATATCTTGGCTCAGTATTGACTTTCATTTTTGTTGATTGCCGAATTATTGCATCCACACTCAGAATGTATTAGGAATTGGTGTCATTGCAAGAGTTTACAAAAATAAAGTGTTGCTCCAATGCACTGCACTTGCTCTAAGAACAGTGTTTTCTAATACATGGGGAACTATTCTCTGCAGTTTGTCATCATTTGTCATATAAGATACATCTTGGAATGTGTAATATTGCTTTGATACAAAGCAGAACAAAGTATGGTGTCTTCTTTTCCTCATATTAATCTTTCCTTTAACTTGATGTTGCAGTAGCCCGTTGTCAGTAAAAAAAAAAAAGTGTCACTTTGAAGTTCAGACTAATTAATTGTGAAAAAAAAAAAAATCATTGTTTGGTTTACAGAACCTGGATTGGTTTAAGATTATAGTAAGCTACAGTATTTTAAGTTGTGTAACTGGAAACTAAAACTTTGAGTAAATGAATATTCTGGATTTTTGAGAGTCTGGATATGTTGTGTGCAACTTACCTGCAGAGTTTTATTAAGTAGTTACTGAAAATATTAGCCTGAAATTGAATAAAAATTGCACAGTGTAAAAATGCCTTTCAAAACCTTTTCTTGGATTTTGTGTGACACAGGATGCAGTGAAAACTTGAGGGGATAAAAATCCATAATCTCAAAAAATCTGCTGATTATAGTCATGAAACAAAAATAATATGTAACAGTTTTGACTGTATCTTTATCACTGTAGTGTCAGCTTGTTTACAAAGTTATTTTTCATTCTTTCCCCTGAACTTTAGTATCCATCAGTAAATTTGTAGTGGATTAATAGCATAATGTTAAAATAGAGAAATTATGATAGTGCTTTTTTGGTAAAGCAAAATAATTGTTTTAATTAGTATTATATTGAAACTCCCTGCTGACTCTGTGGTATTTGGTGAAAAAGTAAAAAATATACAGGTTTAAATTTTAGGAATGGACTGAGCTTCCATACAAAACAGACTCAAATGTTTTACCTTCATGCATAAAATAGTTGAATTGTGTGTATCTGTTTCTTTAATATTGCTTCCCTTGGCATGTCAAGGTCAATAGTTTCCTTGGTGGGCTGTTTAAAGTGGAGTCATAATAAAGTGTTGACAGTTCATAATTAAGCTTAGGCTTAATGATGGCAGTTCCTTTGTGTTAGATAACTTTTTCCTCATTTTTAGGAATTAGTATCCTGTCAGTCCAGCATTAATTGTGGATAGTGTTATTTACAAGTCAGATGTGTTAGCAGTAGCAGTTCTTGGTAGATAAACAAGTGGACCACTAATACATACGCGTGTATAGGTTAGACATAAAAATACATAAAATTTTTATATACTATAGGTAAAAGAATATACAATATATAGAAGTATAAATGTAAGTTATGCTTGCATCTATATGTTTACTTAAAAAAGTATAACTGAAAGACCAGAGCCTTATCCCAGGAAAGTAGCAGGTGAAGAGTGGAGTGCGCTAAAGAATTGCTGAGGTGCTCTAGTTAGCATACTATTCCTAAAAGTCTGGAAAAAGGTTTTGAACCCCTTGTCAAAGAACAGGGAGAGAGTTGGTAATGGTGTGGAAGTTACAGATGTGTTGTCCATGTGATTTGCAATATTAGTCATTTTGCTGACTAGGATGTAGTAAATTTTTAGTTGGAACTGTAACTTTATATACACATCTTAGTTAAATGTCACATTTTTCACTGATTTCAAAAGACTGAGGGTCAAACTGTTGTCACTTTCTCCTCTGTTGAAAAAGACCTGTCATAAGCTTGACAGGGGCATGGGAAAAATGGGTGTGTTTGTAATTTTCCCAAGAAATTTAAAACACTAATTTAAAAACCAAATAAATGTTGTTCCAGCAGAACTAGAGTTGGAGGTAAAAGCTTCAAAACATTGGTGTTCACTGGCATTTTCATTTTAGATAAGGTTGTGCACACACAAGTATCCATGTACCATAAAAATTGCTTCATGTTTTACTCGTTTTTGTCAAGAGAATAATTGACCATGTAAAACCAGTATTAACATAAAAATGTATGATTTAATATAATATTATGTGACTACATCAAGTCGCATATCTGGCCATATAGATCCTAAAAGTAGTGTATTGTTTCAGATTTTCTAGTATCTTTTTGGAAAACATATCTAATTGGTGGCATATTTGCTATCTTTGCAGATGTCCATTGACTATGCATTAATATTGTAAAGATTTGGAGTTTATAAATGTTTCAGGATAGATATTTTGTATGGTTTATGTCATCTGTATAAATTTTATCTAGGATTTTTTTACCAGTTTCTTCTCCAGTGCTTTGTCCTTGCAGCCTTTCTTTTCCAGTTCAGCTACTGATTTTTTAAATGTTGTTATTCATTCTCTGCTCATGGTTTGTGTTGGGTATGAGAGATGATGGACAGGTTGAAGAGATGGGCAGAGAAGAACTGTCTGAAATTCAAGAAAGACAAATAAAGGGTCCTGTAGCTGGGAAAGAATAATCCCATATACCAAGACAGATTGGGGCTGACCTGCTGGAGAGTAACTCTGTTGAGAGGGCCCTGTGGGTCCTGGTGGACAACAAGTTGTCCCTGAGCCAGCAGGGTGCCCTGGGAGCCAATGGCATCCTGGAATGCACGAGGAAGAGCATTGCCAGCAGATCTAGGGAGTTGATCCTGCCCCTCTACTCAGCCCTTATGAGGTGTATCTGGAGTGCTGTGCCCAGTTCTGGGCTCCTCAAGGCAGGAGAGACTGGCAGCTCCTAGTATGGGTCCAGTAGACAGTGACAAAGATGATGAAAGGACTAGAGCACCTCCCTTACCAGAAAGACAGAGGGGCTGGGCCTGTTTAGCCTCGAGAAGAGATATTGAGAGGGAACCTCATCCATGTCTGTCAGTGTCTGCAGGGAGGAGTCAGAGGATGGACTAGACTCTGCTCAGAGTGCCCAGCAACAGGACAAGAGGCAACAGGCAGAAACTAAGGCACAGGAAGTTCCACCTGAATTTGAGCAAGGACTTCCTTTACTGTGCAGTGACCACACACTGGAACAGGTTGCCCAGAGAGGGTGTGTGTGGAGACTCCCTCAGTGAAGATACTCCAGAACCATCCTGATGCAATTCTTTTCCTTGTGCTCTAGGACAGCCCTGCCTGAGGAAGGAGGTCCAACCAGATGAGCTGCTGTGGTCCCTTCGAACCTGAGCCTTCTGTGATTCTGTGATTCTAGCTGTACATTGATAAAACTGACATGCATTTTGAGATATTTCTGTCTATGACGTGAGAAAACAAGATATCGGGGAAATCAGCTCAGTGGAGACCGAATTGCTTCTCCCAGTGGCACAATAGCAGGGTGCATTAAATCCTCCTGGAAGCAAAGAGCTCATTTCATTTTGGTTTTCTGAATGATGTTTACAGTGCATTGCCTGAGTAGGCCAGGTGTGTTTTTGTTCTTTATTTGTGTGTGGTGCTGTGTTCTGAGTTGAAGTGTGGCCAGACTGGGAAGTCCTTTGGATATGATCTGAATATTCCCAAAGTTTTCATTAGTATGATGTTTAGAAGTGGTTTTACAGCTGCTGTCTTGACTTTTAAATAGTTTGTGGGCTTGTGAAGAAAATAGCAGTATTGCAGTTCTGGTTCATGACAGGTTTTGTGGAGCATCACTGTGGAAATAATCTGTCTTGACATGACTGCAGGGTGCCAGTCATGGTTTCTTAAAGCCAGGTATGTTTCTGACAGTGCCACAAATGAACATGGACTTGGCTAATTTTTAAAAGCGCATAAACAACAAGTCTCAATAGCATGTCTGGGTCTGTTTCAGAGAATTTTGGAGATTATGCATGTGGTTACCAACATGTAAGTAACTTTCTGGCAGAGCAGTTAAATTTTTTCCTTTATCCCTACTTGGACCAACAGGGACTGATGAAAAGCCTCTGTTTCTAGATTACTTTACACAAGTTACTCTGTCCTGAATTCTGTTTGTGGAATACTAAAGCAGCTTACCCTTTCACCTGTGTAATAGCAGCCAGCCATGGAGTAGGTAGAGACGGAACAAGGCATGGGATTTTTGCCTTGTAGGCGTTAAATAGTATAATGGGAAGAGAAAGCCAATCCAGGCTGCATTCTGTATACTTCACTTGTGTGAAAGTGTTCTGTAATTAGACTTACATGCAGTACCCAAGGGAAGGTAAAAATTATGCTTTTAAATTCAGATATGGATAAAATGCACAATAAGTGGATCCCTGATGGGCAATTTTCTGAGCTTTCTAGCAGTGCACTTTGGTTGCTGTTTGGCTCCTCTTTCATCCCCACTCTCTTCTTATCCTTTTGCTTTTAGTCTGTTTTTATTAGGTGTTGTGAGTGTGTGGGCATTTTCATCCTGTCTCCTTAGTTGTGTCTTTCTCACTGTGTTGTGCACGGTCCGAGGATGGTTCTGCAGAACCCACAATTTTACAGCTGGAGTCTCACTCCAGCCTAAGAGTAGGTGGAGGTGGCACAGGGGACATGGAAAGCTCATGAGCTGTTTCCTGACGGCAGATTTTTGTGCTGCCCTCCCTGTTAGGCATGAGAAGGCAGAGCTGAACAGAGTGCTTGTTATTTCACACATAGCACAATATTTGCATTGGGAATGAAAAAGGAGCCGTGTTCTCTCTCCTTCTGCCTCTTGCTGCTCTTTTACTCTGTCTCCATTTAACACATCTTTGCCTTTCTCCTTCTGGATTGCAGCTCCAGGGTAACCTGTTCTTCCAGTTGCTATCTATCTTCTTTCTAGTTTATAGCAGGAATAAAAAAGGCTTACTTCAAGAAAATAGACTGCAGGGTTGAAAGTTTTTTTGTTGGTGTTACATTGCTTATCAGTACACGAAGCCTACTGCATGACTGCTTTCAGTACAGCTCCACATCTTTTGGTCTCAGGCATGTGGCTTTGAAGCAAGAGTTCATTTTCCTATTCACTCAGCCAGAGAGATCCCACAGAAGGGTACTCTTTATTTTAGTTCTTTCAAAATGCAGCCATTTCTATTATTAAGCTTCCCATAGAAAGAGTCCTCAGTGTAACTGGGTTGGTTGAAAGCATCTAATACTGGGTGCATTGCTGCATTTCTAGGACTTCCCAGCTGGCTCTCCTTACCTGCCAGGTGACTTGTGCAGCCATACCTGTATCTGCAGGGTGAAAGAGGGAGGGTTGGTTTGTTACCTGGTAGGGGTCAGAATTGTCTGGAAGGAACTTAGAGCTGATGGCAGTCAACAAAGCTACCCCCTTTAATGAATACAAATGGCATGTGTGCAATCAGTTTCCATTCCATTTTAATCAAAATCCATTCTCTTCCTTGTTGTTTCCTTTTCTTAAAAAAAAAAAAAAGTGGAACTGAAAGGCCATTTTAAATTATCCATTATCTAGTTTTCAAATAAATCATGACAAGTTCAGCTGCATATGTGGCTTGCATATGTGAGTCAAAGTGTGACACTATATCTCAGAGTACTTTGTGTCTGAGTTACAAAAATGACTGTGAACGTGGAGTTTGTGGAGTTTGGTATTACACAGACAAGTAAGTATGAGAGAAATACAGATACAGAAACCTGTTGGAGAGGGTGAAGTCTGAAAATTTCAGCTTAGAAACTGATTTTGTTTATTTCATCTAAACAATTTAGTACCTCTTTACATTCTTAAAAAGGCAGCTTCCATAAGAAGAAAATCCATGCCTTTTATGGCAGACTATGTCAAATTGAAATGAAAACTCCTCATCACTGTGAAGGAAAAAGAATTTTGTTTCTACTTTAAGTGGTAATTTCAATGCAGCCTAAAATTTGAAGCCATTATTACTTAAAACTGCACATCCTTTAGCTCATTTTCTCTGGCTTATATAGTTTCATAAACCTACAGAAACAGATATTAACAGAATAGCCTGTCGGGAAAAAGAACACCAAGAAAGCTAAGAGCTTAAAAATTGGCATTTGTCTTCTTTCAAACAAAATGCATCAGAATATTTCTTTATTCCTGGAATGAAACTATTGTTTTCTTGAGCTGCTGTCATGTTTGGTCTATTATTTTGCCCTTAATTTGATGAATCCCAGAGCCTCAGGATATCTACCGATGTAGCCATTGCAATGGAATATAGAAGTAATTTTCCCAGCCCTTTCTCATTGTTCCACCTTATTTGAGAGCACTTTTTATCCACCAACATTTGAATGCAGGACTGCTT
Organism: Pithys albifrons albifrons; assembly: GCF_047495875.1. NCBI lineage: Eukaryota > Metazoa > Chordata > Aves > Passeriformes > Thamnophilidae > Pithys > Pithys albifrons. The sequence goes on along the minus strand of NC_092497.1, from coordinate 61,014,966 downwards.
TTTTTTTTTTCTGTAAAAAAAAGGGCTAGTGGAAGGCTGTCGTCTGTTGGAAAAAGAGAAGGATATCTGGTGTTGAAGTGGGAGGCAGAGGTGAAGTGACCTAGTGTACTTAGTGAGTAATCATCATACAATATTATTGGTATGAATATCATACAATATTGTATGCAATTTTTTGTATGATATTATGCACTATATCTATGACATCAGTCACAACAGGTAGTATATGTTTTGTGTAAAATTTAGCTTAACCTTTCTCATGAGAGATCCTCAGAAGTTTCCATAGTTTCTGCTGCTGCCTGATGCAGTGAGAAAATCTGAGCATCACCAGAGCCTGTACTTTGATTTAAGAAAAGTAGAGTTTTACCAGAATGTAGTGTGCTTTCACTCCTTCTAGGCAGGAAAAATTAAATAGTCAGCTCCTCCACCACAGAATTCTTTAGCTTCAGAGTTCCACTGCCCTACGCTACATCCCACTGAGATGACAATGTGCCTCTGGATCCTTAGCATTGCTACTCAGGAGGATTATGGAGAGTTTGGCTGGCAATGAGCCCTTCTACTCCTCCAAGGAAAGCAGCATTGGGACTGGGTGGTAATGCAGGATGTCCGTGGCCTTATAAAAGAAATGCTTTTGCTAGCAGTGTTTGACAGAGTGTGTCTATATCCATTTTCCCTCCCCTTTCCTCTATCTTTCTCCAGTGCTACTCAGAGTTTCAATGAGCCCACATCCACATAATTCATTCTATGCCCTTGTCTTCCCCCAAAATAAACACATAAGTCTTCAGGTAAAAATTTATAAGCTCCGTGTGGCAGTGAAAAAGCAAGTGCAAGTTGCAGCACTGGTAGGAGGGGAGGGTTCAGGAGGTTCTACTGGGCTCTGCTGTCAATGGAACAGAGGTGGGAAAGGGTGCAGGAGTGTGAGAAAGGGTGAAAGGGAAGCACCTTGTGTGAAGGGGAATAATACCAAGAGCGTGGTGAAAGCCATTTATCTTGGTATGTGTGGAGCATGATACCTGCTAAAAGAAAACGTAGCCTGGGAAATGCCCTCAAACAAAGGGCGTTTTGCAGCTCTGTGTGGTTGATGTCCATTAGCAGAACAAGGAGTGAGGACGTTTATTGTTACTGATGCTGGCAACTGTTGCGGGATGAATGCACCCGGCAGTGGTCTGAGGAAACTGGAAAGATGAACACGTGAATCAGGTGTCTAGGCTTTGAAATATTTGTGCTTGTGCTGTGTTTGTAGACAGCTACACATTCCTCACTGAAGCTTCAGTCAGTAACTGCAGTAAGTACATGATTCATCTTAGGTGGTGATATCCCGCTACCTGACCCAGAAATCATCTTCATTAGTTGGTGATGGCATTTATCTATCTATCTATCTATCTATCTATCTATCTATCTATCTATCTATCTATCTATCTATCTATCTATCATCTATCTATCTATCCAATCATCTACGTTTATGTATATACTTACATATATTTCTTCAGAAATTTGATCTCAATTTTTACAACTGCAGTGATGAGAATGTAAGGTTTTAGATTAAAATTATTGTATTACCTGTTAGATTGTTTGACATGTTTGTTACTGTCACTGTTAATTCTTTTTATTTAATGCTTACTGCAAGTTTGTGTAGATATTTTTCATCCATTTGAGCTCGCTCTGTCTTTTGCTCTTAAAAAGTCATCTGTCAGATATCTTGTATATGTTCATACTGGGAGGCACAGACCAAGTCACCCCTTTAACTTCTTTTTATAGAATTAATATTTCAAGTTTCTTTCATCTTTCTCATGTGACAAGGTTTTCAGAGTTTTTATCTATCTATCTATCTATCTATCTATCTATCTATCTATCTATCTATCTATCTATGTGTATATATATATGTACACACACACACATATATATATATACGTATATATATATGTATTCACATATATATATGTGTGTGTGTGTGTATATATATACACATATATACACATTTTTTTTAATCTACTTCTTGAAGTATATAGAGGCAAAGAACTAATTATGTTGAAGTGTTGCCACCCTCCTACCTGGATAGCTGGAGCAGAAGTTCATGGGACTGTTTTATTCTCTCCCTTCCCCCAGTAATAACAGCATCACTGTGATCTCATGTTCACTTGTTTATTCATGGTGATGCCCAAGTTCCATTCAGAGCTGACGCTTTTCGGGACACAAACCATACTTCATAAAATTGATGTAATTTTCTTGTTACAGATGATCTTGTCCTTTGCAGTTGTTACAATGCAGGGTTTCAGAGAGCCTGTATTACCAAGTCACTCAGGTTATTTTCATCAATAACTAGCTTTTGTCATTATTTGCAATTTTTGGAATGTCTACAGATTTTACTAGAGTGGTATTGTGTTACCTTTACAGGTCATAGAAAAACTGTGGCAAATCCCTTCTTGAACCTGGAAAAATTTTCTACTAAAAATTGTATTTTGGAATCTGTAATTCCCAAGATTTTTTACTTAATTTAGTTACTAGCTTGTTAGTACTTTTATAGTGTTACTTTTAAACATTATTCAGGGTAGATTTACTACTTCTAATTGCCAGACATCTCCAGTACAGTGTTGCAGTTGTAACAGGTTTCAAATTCTGAGTGTGTGTGAAAAACAGATCCCTATCATAATACTCACTTATTTTATGCAAAGAAAATTGTTTATTTTAATTATTATTCCCCCTGACTGTGGTTAATTATGTTGGGGAAGGAAATGTTACATATGAAATTTCTGGTGCTGGAGCTGAAGCATTATGAAACCTCTAAACAGAGCTTTTCCTCCTGTCACCCTCCAGAATCACATCATTATTGAATATTATCTAACCAGACTCTGAAAGGCTTATTCTGTAACCTAATTACACTATGGCATTGGGTTTACATGGCAAGGTTTTTGTAGCAGGGGTCTGCAGGAGTGACCTCTGTAAAGGGAGCAGTGGAAAAGTGTAAAGGATGGAGAGGCAGAGAGGAGCTACTGTGGGCTGAAGCACAAGCCCCATTCCCCATCCCTCTGTGCTCCTGGGGAGGGCAGGATGTGAGGACTCAGAAATTAAGTGAAGTTGAGCCTGAGAAAAAGAAGTGGAAAGTGTTCTAAGTTTGCTTGTTATTTCTCACCATGCTTCTCTCATTTTTAATTGTCAGCAAATCGAATCACTAGTTCCCAAACTGAGTCTGTTTTGCCCAGGACAGTAACTGATGATGAATCTCTCTGTCCATATCTTGACACATGAGGCTTTTAATTTGCTTTCTGCCTTTGTCCAGTTGAGGTGGGGAACTGAGTGTGCACCTGGAAGCCAGCCAAGTCTGATAGCTATAAAGATTTTTGACAAAAACTACTAGCAGGCTTGTTTTCTTGAATTAAAACTGGAATACTTTATTTTAAGTAGTTATGGTAGTGCTGCTCATATTCATGATTAATGGTATTTGATAAATAGAAATATTAAAAATTAAGTTATACATGTGCCTGGCAATGGTCATGGTGGATGACTGCTCTCCCCCCTCAGATGTCACACTGAGTTCATGCATTCGTTTTATTCTGCTACTGTAAGTAGTTCAAGAATACTTAGCTGTATTTTAAAACTGTACTTGCCATTAGAGTTATTTATGCTTGTTTCAATAATCTTTCTTTTATTTCATTGTTTTTAATGCATTTTCAAATGCAATTTACCTTAATTTGGCTGCAGAAGGAATAGATTTTTGACACTTCTGATAATTAGTTTTTTAGGGTTTTTTAAGGCATCATAGACTTGATGTAAAGTAGCTACTCTTTTATGTTTATTAGTGTTGCTGTGTTATAATATTATTCTCACATTAATGAAAGTTAAAAAAGAAGTGGAGAGGAAAAATGTCAATATTTATAGAAGATATTTATGATTGTTTCTTACTGCAAGTTCCAGTCAGTGAATTTTGAAATATCATATACAAAATTAATGCTGATACTGAATTACTGATTTTTTTTTTTTGGTATGTGACCAACACAGAAGCTTTAAAATTCTGAAGAACAGAGGGTAGTGAAATAATACATGGAGAAAAGTCAGTACCTTGTAAGGTTTGTTTGTATTTATCTACTAACATCTTGAATATTATAGAATCATAAAATCAGAGTATACTGACTTGGAAGGGAGCCATAAGGATCTTTGAAGTACAGCCCTGCTCAGGGCTTCCCAGGAGTCACCCCGTGTGCCTGAAAGCATTGTCCAAACACTTTTTAAAATCAAGACATGATTGGTGCTGTGACCACTGCCCTGGGGAGCTTGTTCAGTGTCCAACCACCCACTGGGGGAAGAATCTTTTTCTGATATCCAGCCTAAACCTCCCTTGACACAACTTCAGGCCACTCCCTCAGGTCCTGTCACTGTTACCACAGAGAAGTGATCAGTTCCTGTCCCTCCCCTTCACAAGGTAGTTGTAATTGTAGTGAGGTATCCCCTCAGTCTCCTTTTCTCCAGCTGAACACACCAAGTGCCCTCAGCCACTACTCACGTGCTTCCCCTCAAGGCCCTTCACCACCTTTTTGCCCTCCTTTGGACACTCTCTAAGGGCTTCATATCTTTCTTATACTGTGGTGCCCCAAACTGCCCCAATATTGCAGGTAAGGCTGTCCCAGAGCAGAGCAGGGCAATACCCTCCCTCGCCTGGCTGGCGATGCTGTTCCTGATGCCCCCCAGGACAGAGTTGGCCCTCCTGGCTGCCAGGGCACTGCTGACTGATATCCAACTGGCCATCAACCAGGATCCCCAGGGCCCTTTCCACAGCATTGCCCTCCAGCCTCCCTTTCCTAAGTCTGTCTGTACTACCAGGGTTGCCCCATCTCAGGTGTAGAATTGGTTATTTGACCTTGAAAACTTTCATATGGTTGGTGATTGCCCAACCTTCTAGTTTGTCAAAGTCTATTGATGTATGTTCTCTACTAAGAGGCACTTCTTTTTTCAATTTTTGCTTTCTTTGTTTCTAATTCCATGCTTCAAATAGGCAAACAGGCTTATTCCTAACTATAACTTTATTTATTGTATTTAAATATACAGGCATAGATGTATCATGGTGGGCTGTATAGACTATGTCTATAGACTATAGTCCTCTGTCTACTTAATTAATCTGAATGCAGAAGCATGTGGGATTTTTCCTCAGTTATCTAAAAGTCATTGTAGTTGTGGGAACACAGAGGCCACTTGTTCAGCTCTGTGTCTTTTAATATCTTCTGATGAAGCTTCTTCCAAATACAGTAATATTTTTCAGTGACCTTACAATTGAAATGTATATGTTGAGATCTGTTCTGCTGCAAAATTGTTACTTACAGTAAGAAGGACTGCTTTTATTCTTACTACATGAGTGGAGACTAAGAGGCATGAAGACATCTCCAGGTCCAAGTACATGAACTTGTGAAGCTCATTTCATGCTCCACAGAGCAGTATCTTTTGATTTTGTATCTTCTTTATAAAATACTACTTATATTGCATCTCAGAATGGAAATTCTGTGTTCAAATGCCCTTCTGGAGACTGAGTTAGCAGAACCAGACCTGGTATTGTGGCTTTGATTTCACACAGAGTCAAGATTTTATTTCTGTTTGAAGTATTGTTGTGCTGGTTAAAAGCCAGCAAATTAGGAATGAAATTGGAGTTTACATAATGTTTAATTTTTTGCTCGAAGAAGCTGAAAGTTTTCAATTGAAATACAAGGTAACTAGGTCCTGAAAACTCCTGCGGTGTTTGTGGGGGTTTTTTGTTTGGTTTGGTTTGGTTTAGTTTGTGGGGGGTTTTTTGTGCTTTTTTGTTGTTGTTGTTGTTGTTGTTGTTGTTGCTGTTTGTTTTTTTTTTAATTTCAAAGAAGTATAGTGGCCTAGAATTGATTAACCTGTCATTCTGGGTGGATAATGCAAACATTGGCTGAAGTTAAACTTGCCAAATTTTACATATTAATACTGAGAACTGATTTTTTCCTACTTGTAGCAAAGTCATCTACTGGGATGCTTCAGAACTTCCCATGCCAGAGGCAATTGGCAGGCACAGGTGCATGGCCATGGCCTCAAGCTTACAACGGGTTTGCTGCATATTCCTCAGCCTCCAGGGATCTCTGCAGGCTGCCATTATCATATGATCTGGATGGAGGTCATGGAGGACTGGTGCATCCTGAGATGCCACTGAAGAGGAACACTATGGCCTGGATTTCAAAGAATTTGGGAGGTCTGAGCTAGAATCCAGCACTGTGTCACCATAGGGTTGAATGAGCCATTAATGTTTATCTCTTTGTTAATATGTGGAAATAAGTTCTTGTGTTTAAAATATGTTCCCTTTTTGGAATTTGGTGTATTTTCAACTAACAGGTGACCTTCTCATCCACAGCATAATTTGCAAATTGAGACTTGATTCAGTTCTCCTGTTTTATAGAGGAATTGGACCAATGCCTAATGTAACAGCTCCAAATCAAGACTTGCTGGCATATGTCTGTGAGGTCCAATTATCACAATAATTCCTTTCAAAACAGAGCATGGGGCTGCACTACCACAGATTTGGGCTGAAATCTTGAGTTAATTTATTTTCTATTTAAGAGTTATATAAAGATAAGAAAATGAAGAATCAATAGGATAAATGTAGTTTCTTGTGCATTATTAACATGAATGTCTTACATTATAATTGATTGCATCTATTTAAACTAGTGCACAGGTGTAACTTGATGAAGGCATCAGTTGGGTACCTGCCCATATATCAGAGGTTATGAAATAGTATTTTCCTGGGAAAATTATCTTGGTGTTTCGAGTCATGAAATTACAAAAGCTGAGAATGTTTTCTTACATTTTTCTGTATAAAACACCAAAAGAAGAAGCATTAGAAATGTTCCCTGAGAGGCATGCAAGTATAGAGTACATTGGCATGAAAGAAGCTTATCTTTTAAATGCTAACCTTACACAGTTGTGGTGGTATCTAGCATGTTATTAGCTGAGACAGAACTTTGCTTGTTACAACTAAGAAACATGTCTTGCCGTTAGAACAACCACCTTGTAATAAATTTGTGCTTTACAGTTTTAAAAATAAGTAAATTACTTGCAGTTTTTGTTTTGGAGATGACTTTTGAACTGTGAGAGGCTGTGTGGTCTGCCTGAGTTTTGAAGCCAGTTAGTACTTTTTTCTCCCTTAGGGAAATAAAAAAAAAGATAAAAAAAAGAAGAAAAATGAACATGAAATTTTTTTACTCTTAATTTTTTCAAGCACTGTCTTTTCATTTCCATAAATAAAAGAGGAATGAACAATAATCCTAGCTTAAGAAGAAAAAAACTTGTATTTACAGATTTGGCTGTGAAATGCTTGAAGTGCAAAGCTCTAGTAAGAAAATTGCCTGTATCTTCTGTCAAAAATTGCATGTAAAATAATATGTAATGTAATATTTCAAAAACATAGCAAATTTGACTCTGTGACATATATTGGCAGAAATGACACCATTAACAGCTACAGCTCACTGCTAAGTTCAGACATATCTGCTGTGTATAATGGCAAAGCTCTTTCATAATTTTTGCCAGTTCATAAGCAGTAATTAATGAAGAGTGAAAGATTGATTTCCAGTTTCTGCTGAGTCTGGGTTTCTTTCCTCATAAAGTTAGTACGTGTAAGCAAATTCAGTTTTGCATTGCCTTTTCCAGAGGAAAATCAAAGCCTTGTTCTGTTACAATGGAGGTGATTATAACTGGCCCTTTTTAAGCTGTCCAGAGTTTTCTCTTTTCAACAGTAATAATTCATAGTAGTGTGTATAGCTAAATTGATTGAATAAAAACATGAAAGACAAAAATAAATGTAAGAATTGAGAAGTCAGTCATATTATATTATAATTAATGCTAAGCTATCAGATAATGCTGTACTTGAAATGGCTTTATGTGGGTCACTGAGATGCTTGTGCCATTGTTTCAAAGCAGACCTGTTACTGGCACAGTAATTTATTGAAAGTAGACTGCTTGAACTAAGAGTCTTCTGTTAATAATTATTGAAAGGAACTCATGACAAATGCTGCTGGCCTCGAGTTTTCTAACTATTTTCTTTAGAAACTTCTCAGAAGCAGCATTTGTGGAAACTGTGCTATAGGTAAACAGAGATTAATGGTGTAATTGACTTTATGTATAACCTTTCAGTGTGTTTACTTTTAGTGTTAAGCTGACTTACTGGTTAACACTAGAATATCTCACTGTAGTTAAGAGTTGCAGTTAATATCTAAGAGCTTTGTGTAACTTTGTTTCTTTTAACTCCTGCTTTTCCTTTTGTATAAACATAAGAAATACAGAGATGAACATATTTTTGTGAGAATAGTCATTATGAGTGTGTGCACTATGAATTAATCATTTGCTAACACACTTAAATAAAAATATTTTTCTGTTTGCGTGTTTATACCTTCAAATGTTTTGAAAGTTAAACTAAGTAGCACTTGGCTAGACAATTTTTATTATCTTGGAACAGTAAGCACACTGTTTTTAACCTTTTCAACTTAAAAGTACTAATACTGCCTGTCAACTGCAAGTCTGTACAAGATCTGTTGGGAGTTTTACAGACCACCTCCCAATTTTCCCCCCAGTTTTTATAGTTGTATCAGTTGTACACATTTCTTTAAAAAAAAAAAAAAAGAAAAAGAGACTTCTTAAAACATCCCTGAAATTGAGGGATGTGGGCATCCTTGCTTCAGACTACTATTTCCATGAGTTCACCTTCTAGTCTAATTTCAGACAAGTGCAAGTAGAGTGATGCAGCAATAGTTAACTCTCTTCTGTGGACTGTGTAGTGTATGGCTGTTAAGTTATGTGATAGGATCATAGAGTTGAAAGGAACGCCTGCAGATCATGTGTTCAGCTGCTTTCCAAGTTTGAGCAGATTTCTCAGGAATTTTCCCAGATGAACTTTGACTATCTCTGATGGCAGAGACTCCATAACCTGTGGGCGGCCTGTTTGTGCATTTACTCACTCTCCAGTAAGGGATTTCCCTCACTGTACCCTGTGATCATTTTATTTTCTTACTGTGCATCTTTGATGAGAGTCCGGCTCTGTTTTTTATTGCAACTACATCCACTCTTGACTCTCTGCAATGTAGACAAGTTCTCCTAAACACTTTTATGTGCATGTGCTGCACCTTTTTTGTGCTGCCATCACTGTGGCCACCTGAAGAACTTCCCTTCTGTTTGTCTTTGTACAGGACTTGGATGCACTTACTGTCATTTCCTCTTTTCTTTAACTTACTAGGGATCTATGTTTAATTTATGACTGTTAGACTGCAAACATTCCTTGCTTTTACATTAATACTTGTGTAGTAGAAAGAGACTTCTGGTTGAGAGGAAAGCTTAGAAAGGTTGCTTGGTGCCTGTTGGTGTGGCAGTCTGTGTGACTGGGGTTCCAGATCACTTAGCAGCACTCTGCCCTTCAGCCGAACATCAAAAAGGTGGTGAATTATATTGGATCATCCTGAAACTGCTGACATGGGGTGTTTGTGACAAGTGCTAATGGTGCTTGATTAATGCAGCTTTGTCCTCTGTAGTCTATTTGTTTCTGCTCAGTGACATTCCCACTGTAACAGAAATCTATGGTTTTGGTGTGTAAAAGCATATCCTTGCAATTTTGCCTGGTTGAGTATCATCTCATCTCTTGATCCTGTCCACCAGATGTTTTTCTTTCTGTAAGGTCTACCCTCTTCCTTTGTATTTCTTAAATTTTAGGCTGGCATTTGTATTGACTGCAGAAGTAAAAAAACCAAAACACCAAAAAAACCAAAGCTGAGTGATGTATGTTCCAAAGTTAGATGAATTTGTTTTGCAAATGTTCCTTTAAACAATGAAAAATCTTCCATCATTTTAGTTTAGACCACCTGTTTTAGAGTTCCTCTACTAAACCACTTTATCTAATTTTATTGGTAATATATGATATGATGTTAAACCAGATATTTTATTAAAGATCAGACTGATCAGACTGGTGAGATACTCAGTGTTTTCTATTCTTGAAAATCACTTCTCAGCAATGAAGTCAGAATAGGCTACAACCAGGAAAACGTGCCTTGTTGCCTCCCATTTATCTGAGTAGATTTATAGTTGTTTTCTTCAGAATTATTCCACATTTTGTTTGGTAGAGAGACCTGACTCACATTTTGACAGAAGAGGAGGCTTAGTCAATGTGATGGAACTCAGGCAGCCAGTGGAGAGTGAGGAATAGTCGTGAATTTTCTCATGTTAGTCCATATCAGTGTGGGAAAAGCTGTACTTTGTCTAGATATGATGGCAATAAATTACCAAGACTTTCCATGTGTAATTTCTGGTTCTAATGAGCCTTTAACTCTCTAGAATGGTAGGGATGTGAATATGCCAGATTAACTGCAATTGATTTTATCTACTTTTGGTCTGTCTTATGAAAGCAGGTAAAAACAAAAGGTATTATGATAACTATAAAATAACTTTGAAGGAAATATTTGTCCTCTTCATACTCACAGTGGCAATCTACTCTGCTTGTTATTTTAAATGAGGCATGTTTCTCAAGTAAATTACTGGAATAATTAGACTGCAAAAAAGTCTTTTTCATAAAACAGAAATCTTAAACTTATTCACTTGGGTTTGTTTAGGTCTTAAATTAGTGCCATATTTGTTATCTGTTAAAGTGCTTCTATGAAATACAGTTTTCCTGAATAGTGTCTTTCTCGTGCAGCGAATGCAGGATTAGTACACAATGAGTTAAGTGCTGTCAAAACAGCTTTGTCACCAACTGACTTGTCAAACAGTGAAGTATTCTGAAGCCTAGTTTGCCACTTGGCTTTGGCAGGGGAGGTATATATACCTTTTCTCCTTCCTGACAGATGTGAAAGCAAACATTGTACAGGGGAACATAGTAAGGCCCACAATGTTCTGCTGCTTGGTAAAAGGAGAATGTTTTTCACTTTTCAACAACTGTGAGTCCAACCTACTCAAACATTTTCTTTAGATTTGTCACCTGGAACTGTACAACCAACTGCTTTGTAACTGTTGTTTGAAGACGGGGTGTTTACAGGTGTTGTGAATTACTCTGTGAACCCAGTTGAAGCTCTTCTGAACTGTATCAACTGAAGATACTGAAAAGTTTTGAGTCTGTAAGGACTTGCTCTAATAAAATCAAACAGATGGGGATTTTTTTATATTTTGCCATTGTTTAAGGTGTGGTGCATTTATAACCTCTGAGGAAAGAACCTGAAACTGTGTTTAGTGACCAGGATCATATATTTTTTTCATTTCTAACTTGAAAGAAGCAGTCGCAGTCTTACTATCTGCCCTCCTTTTGTTAGCTACATGTGATGAAGTGTCAAGTGTCCCTCTGGCTGGGAAGCAACTCTGTTTTGGTGGATGCTTTAAATAATAAAACACAATCCTCCACTTCTAAACAAACACAGTTATTTAAAAATAATTTTACTTATATGTTATAACTGTGTACCTTGAGAGATATATATTCTAATATGGTTTTGGGTGTTCTCTTATGTAAGTCTTGATGTAGTTAATTGCCCACAGAAAAGTTTTGTGAGTAAGAGTTTATAAAGATAAGTGTGCTGGTTTAAAGGTAAACCAGCAGAAGAAGTGAACCCAACAGGAAAGAGATTATAAGTCAGAGTTACAATTTAATAACAATATTACAATAGATGGAATGATACAAAGAGAAATTGGCTTTAACCCACAAAACCAAGATGTATAACCCAGCACCCTGGGCACAAATGCAGTGATGTTTTTTAGCCCCTGTGCTGAGACCCATGTGGTTCTTCTGAGCCCAAAGCAAAAGGAAGGGAAAAACCTGTTGTAGATGATGGTCTCAGTCTGGTTGAGAGTGGTGGTCTCCTCCTGTCGAGGTTCTGCTCCTCCTCTGGATCTGATGAGTGGTCCCAGAGGCCTCAAACCCCCAAGATTATATACCCTCAGGTCCAGGTGGGAATGCCCAGTCCCTCCCCCAGAGCGGGGAGTTCAACAATGGGTGATCTGACTCTGTGAGTCATGGGGTATTTTTGGAATCGTTGATGGCCCGTGAGCAGACATGACCCCTTCAGACTGGGTGTGGAGGTGCCAACAACTTCCTGGAGGGGAGTTATCACAGCTCTTACCTCACAGGCTTCTTTCACACCCAGCTTACAGGCTGAGGGGTCAAGTGTGCCCTGTGTAGCTGCTACAAATGGTCCATTGTTAACAGTTCATGGGAAATGATGTAGAGGATTCAGAATACACAGCTTTGGTCACACTCACACAGAGAAAAACTGGTCCTGGCTGCCAAACAAGGACAAGAAGTAAGAGTTTATAGAGAAAGATGCAAGAATTAAAAATCTGTATTTTATAGGAAGGGTAGTCAGGAGTGATTTGCTCTGGAAAATGAGGGTCACTGACTAACCCTCCAAGAAGCACTGTGTGGGCATATCTCATTTACCAGGCCATTACCAAAGTGAAGAGTATAGTCATGGTTGTAGTCCACATGAAGTGCCAGACCTTAAAAACTTACAGAAATAGTGTCTCAACTAAAATACAAGAGCAAACCTAGGGGCTATTAGTTTATTGAGTTCTACTGAATATTCTGCTGGTTTTACTCTAAGCAAATCACATTATTTTACCCTCAACTGGTCAGATCAAGGCTGAAGGGTGTGAACCTTCTATCTTCAAACAAAAGTTTTGATTTTTTTTTTTTACTTTTGTATTTCAGTGTGAATAGGATTATGTTCAAATCACACTGTAAGCTATATTTAATGTAAACAAAAGTAATGTTGCCAAAAGTGTTGTATTCAACACAGATCAGAGATTAATCTCTTTGGCTTCAAAAATGCATATACCAACTACATTTTAAGCAAGTTAAAAATGAAAGTAGTGATTTTTTATTTGAACTTTAATGGTCTAGTCTGCAGAACATATTATGATTTGCCTGCAGTGAAAGAGTTGCATTGGGCATATCCTGTACTTTAAATTGAGTCACTTTAAAGCACGATCATTTCAGGTTTATCTGGTGCTCTGTGGTAGGGTACAGCTGTAACAGAACTGGAGATAGTCTGATGGAGACTTCTGACCATAATCACTAGTAATGGCTTACCTGTAAGCTTGTGGTTTATACAAAAAAACCTGTATGATCAATTTTCTGTTTCATAGTTTATTCTGTTTTGACTGCAATCATCAGTTTTTACTGTGATTACTGAGAGGTAGTCAAGACCTGTTTGCTGTGTCAGCCCAAAGAAAGGTGACTAAGCTCATGATTTCAGTAGCTCCATTGTGAGCAAATTTTACGCTGAACACTCCAAATCTTATTTCTAACATTAATGTAAAGTTCTCTGCCTTGTAAGTCAGTAATAAAATTCATATTAATTTAAATCTGAATGAGTTATTTTCACATCACCAGTGAATTCTAAACAGATTTTTGTTGTCTTTTGGTAATAATCAACTGCTTTTTTTTCCCCTGATGTGAAATATGTTTGTGATTTCATGTCTGTATTCAGAAAGTTGTTTTAAAAACTGTTTTTCTTCTTGCATGAGGTGTGTGAGTGTACTCATAGAGTACAGCACATAGCAACCCTCATTAAAAAAGGGCAGTGTGCCTGAGGCATTTTATTAACTAATCTCTTGAGTCTGATGCTGAAGGTGCTGCAATGATGCCTTTCAGCAGAGACACATTATTTAGACTGTGAGCATCAACAGCTTAACTGCTTACATCTATGAAACTTTTGTTAATGAGCAGATGTATTCCTTAGTTTTGTACTAAATGTAAAGAAAGAAGGATCTAGTTCTGTACAGTTATGCATGCCATACTTGTTTAGAAATCCTTATGCTACGCTTGTCACTAATCTGCCTATAAATTGGGAGTAAAGAAATTAATATTGCACATGTATATAATTGCTTCATCTTCTACTTCATGGAGAAGTACTCTAGATGTGCTAATTAAGCAGAGTGTGTGCAGTTTTCATTTTCATTGTTTGGAATATTTTTGTTAACAGGCAAGCAGCAACCGTATATAACAGTATAACTCTCATATATATATATATGCACACATATATATATATACACACACATATATATATACATACATATATATATGTATGTATTTCATACACATATATATATATACACACACACACAGACACACATATATATATATATGTATGTATGTATGTATGTATGTATGTATGTATTTCATACATACCATTACCATGTATAAAATTTTCAGTTCCTTGCAGGTTCCATATCAAAGAACAAAACCCTTCTGTAGGAATAGTTTTCAAATGAAGGTGTAGCAGTTTTGTGCTTTGTATCCCCATACTAAAATCATCTTTCCCCAACCAGCTGGGAATATTAAACATCTATTAAAAGCAAAGAGATTGTGGTAATTTTATTGATGAGTTTACAAGTTAATCATGACAGGTTGTGCACACAGTTTTAGAGAAATCATGCTGGTTTATGTTTCAAGACAGATACATATTACATGGGAAATCTAACTTGCCTTGCATAATCAAAACTATAGTGTATCTGAAATTTTTACAGGTGAAGAAAAAGGTTTTTCACAAGACTGCCTATAATGTTAGAGGATATAAACTTTTTACATAGATTCAGTATTGGTGACCAAGTAACTACTAGTCGATGATTGAGCAGTGACCTTGTTCCTATATGTGAACATGCAAAATGAGTTATCTGGTTTATGCAGTTTCCCCATGCCATATAAAGGCACTTCAAAATATATTACCCTTTTTAGGGATCAAATGAAGAGTAAGCAGTGAAAAAGCAGTGTCCTCATCTGTGATTAACATCAAATTACTGCTTGAAAGTTTTAGTTACTAAAAGAGAAAAGGAATGAAGGTCACAGGGGAAAAAATACCCCCAAAACTCACTAAAATATGCAAAGGTTCTCTTAAAACCACACAAAATATTATGTGCATTACTTTTTCATATGGAGGTAGCTAGGTTACCACTGCAGTTCCATGCTAAAAAAACTGGTTCAGAATAATAGTAACTTTTAAAATAAATTCTATGAGGAAATATCTGTAAACTGAATCTGAAAAGTTTATGGGACCTTCCTGAATGGAAGGTGTGATGCAGTTGTCAGTCCTGCTGGAGCTGCTTGTTCTCCCAGCCATCAAGTCTTGAACTCTGTGACAAGTTATTTCATCAAGTTTCATTCAGATCAGGTTAGTTATTTCCAAGAGTAAAATAAGGGAAAAGAAATGGCTGTCAAAGAAACCCAGACAATTTTTGTCAGAGAAATTCTTGAAGCAAAGACTTACTAGAATGGCTGTCAAAGAAACCCAGACAATTTTTGTCAGAGAAATTCTTGAAGCAAAGACTTACTAATTTCTGTCAGCATTGTCACCATGCCAGAGATGCATTGTTTACTTTTAAAGACATGCCCACAATAAGCTCATTTGAGATGCTGACATATCTCTCTCAGGAGAGATTTCCTCAGACTTTATCAATTAAGTCCTTTAACGATGCTGTCTCATACTGTCCCTCTCAGGTCCTGGTGGCCACCACATCATCTCTGTAAATGATGTTTGTGATTCTTGAGTTTGGGCAGCAAAACTGAAAACACTTTCCTTGTGTCTGGATGTGTCAAATGTGTTTCTTTGTTACCTGTCCCACAATTCAAGACTGGAGAAATTTCCTGTGTTGATTCATGTGGGGACAAGGCAAAATTAGCAGGAGGGAGTGAAGAAGTACTTTGGAGAAGGGTCAAAGTAGTGGAGGGAGAAAGGGTCTGTGATTCAGTGCACAAGTAGCTCAAGCAGTATGTAGGAACCCATGGGGATGGCCAGCTAAGGGAAGCAGCAATGTCTGTGACAGGGGAGTATGAGCATGAAGGGTGCTACCAGTGCTATCTGGAATGAGGCAGCATGCAGGAAAAGACAAGAAACTGGGAAGTGGTTAGGGAAAACATGCAAAAAACTCCTGACACGACAAGTAGCTCTAATTAAGGAGCACCAGACTGGCTGCCAGGGATGAGCAATGATGCCAGGGTGAAGACAGTGATAGTCCTGTGTGACTAGTGGGAGGAGGGGAAACAATTGATGGTGACAGTAGCACATTACATACATACAAGAGAATGAATGAATTTTTTGCAGGTTGTGTTGATGCTTTAAACTTAAATTTTGTGTGCCGTTAGTTGACCTTAACCCTTGCTTTTTGTGTTTATTTATGTGCAGTGGTATAATTCTTAAAAAAACCAAGACCTGGCTTGGATTCTATTTTATCTGAATATGCAGGGCTGAAATCTGCAGAGGTTCTGGATTTGATTGACATCTGAATGACTCAGGAATTGATTGACAGCTGAATGACTCAGGAATTCATTGACAGCTGAATGAGGCTCTTGCTGTGAATGTGTGTGCGAGGGGCCAGGCAGCACTAGTCAGAGGGTGAAAAGCCGCAAGGAGCTGTGATGGATACCTCCTTTTCATCCCCCTCTGCTGTTGCAGGTCTGTTAGCATCCTTCCTTTCACATGGAGGGGCTTTTATGTTTTTTCAGTGAAGGCTGCTAAAGTTGAATGCAGCCCAGTAGGAGTAAAATGGTAATATGACCCCATGCAGTGTGTGGCACTGGATAGCATCTCTTCAGGACAGCCAGAAACCCTAGAAGGGGAAGGAGAGAATGCAGGTGTATAGAGTTCTCCATTACCAGCCATTACAGCCTGATAATGGATAACTTATCCTGTCCTGGTGCAAACATAGTATCTTTTTTTTTCTTTTTGGTGTGTCTGTGTGACATTTGCTAATGATACTATCTAGAAAACTATTTTTAGTACAAAAATACTTGCAATGTATCTTTCATTGCTCTCATGGGGAATGTTTGTTAAACAAGAAATGAGGGTGTTCTTAAATATATACCAGTCTTGTGGGTTTTTTCTTTTTTTTTTCTTTTTTTCACAAAGTTCCAGGTATTTATTATGAGAAATTTAAATGGGAATTAAGTTTCCAGCAGAATGAAAACAGTTTTCGGGAAAGCACCATGACAACTGAGTTGTCAAAGATGTACAGAGAAAGTATGTACATCTTTTTAGGATAATGTATGTATGCCTATGCCTTTGCAGAAGTGATTTTGTTTTGTCAGTCAAAATGAGAAATAAAACTCCATCAAACTGGAAATAAAACTTTTAAATATTTAAAATGATAAAATGTTTTGGAAAAGCCTTTTGGGATGTGCAAAATCATCATTATGTAAACTGTGGATGGGCAGTATGTTTCAATGAAAAAATGTTCAAACAGAGGTGAATCTTAAACTGAGAGTAAGTGCTGTCTTAATATGCAAGATGTTATTTTAAGAAGTTGTTGAATGGGTGCAGTGTAGACACCATTGAATTCCGTACCAAAATACCTGGTTTGCAACTGACATGTGGGAAGAAGTAGCTTTTCTAAGGAGAGCAGGAAATGAAAATACCGTGATGTTTTCTTTTCAGGCAGGGGCTGTCTGTGTCCTGATTAGGGATGCTTCAGAAACACACCACAAGCACCTGGAGAGGCAGAAGACAAATACATGTCAAATAATGCATGACCTTCTCATGTGCTCTCACTGATTTATTTTAAATAATTCCCCATGAATATGGAAGGCACATCCCTTTGGACTCTCCAGAGCCTGTGAAGCAGGAGAAGGCCCTTTTCTCTAGGAAGCTGTGAGTGGCTCCATGGTCAAGCGGAGCTCCCATGGGTCTTTGGTGGAAGAGGAGAGCTCATGTCCCAGCCCTGAGTGGGAAGGGGGAGCCCCACATGCCACCTGCTCTGCAGAAAGCTCCTTTGTGGGCAGTCTGATTGCAGAACCATTCTGCCCTAGGACTAGGGGAAGCAGGGATCATGCTTCCCACCCTGGGAACAGCACCCACACAGGGATCTCATGGAGGCTGCTCTACCCTGACTTCAGCCTCCTGCACAGTGCCACAGCCAAATCCCACCAGCAGGAAGAGCAGTGGAGCTCTGCCGTTCTCCTGCAAAGGGCAGCTCACAAACCCACCCTTGCTCCAAACTCAGGGAATATGCAGAAGTCTGAAAATTTAGAGGCTGTGGCTATTTCCACCAACCAAAGCTCAGTGGACCTCAAGCCTCTTTATTCTGACTGGAACCAGCTTCACAGGACAGCTCTGGTTCACACTTGGCCTGAGCTGCCTTCATAAGTGCCTTGGCAGAGATTGCTCCACAGAAAGATCAGCTCTACATCATCAGGGATCAGGGGCAGATCTACATCATCTTGCAGAGGGAAAGATGCAAAAGTGCCGAAGATACGTGCACTCTGAAACCTTGTTTAATGGAGAGGGCTCCTATTTTTATCTTTATTTTCTCCTCTCTTCTTTCCCTGAGTCATTCATGCCAGACCCAGGGAGAAAAGGTGCCTCTGTCCTTTCAACAAATACATTCTCTATTTGTCTTTTCCATTAGTTTTGCATGTGAGAAGGTTCTATTGCTTTTATTGTAAATTTTTCTCTTGTAGTATCTCTTGACTGATAAGGGAACAGAGTTTTTAACTGAATCAAATTGTAAACAAAACAGTCTAATGCTAACACTATTGCTTTTGATGAAGCAAAATATAAGAAATTAGTAAAAAATATTTTTGAACTGAGCTTGATATAGATCTCTAAGGTGTAAAATTATTTGAAGATGTTGATTTAAACTTCTATGTTATATTTGTTGTAGCTCTTATTCTTTAACATGGAGAGTTGGAAAGGCTTAAAAATTTGAGAACTTATTTGGGAATTACCATCATAAATTGTGACTCCATGACCAGAACTTTGAAAAGACTTTGAGAAAGAAAATTAATGCTACAGGGGACAAAAAAGAGGTGGAGTGACCCAGGTAAAAGTCAGAAAGCAGAAACAGTTATCCTGAGAAAACTAAAAGCAGGCAGCTTGAGCGGAAATATGGCCAAGAGCCTAATGGTGTCTCCAGGGTTGAGACCAAGTGCTAATCAGGACACCAAGTTTGGGGTTTGCTTAGGGAGGAGCATGGGAAGTTTGTTTGGTTTTTAGTCAGTCTTGTGGAGCTCTGTACAAACAAGCTTTCGCAGGTATGCTCAGTTCTGACAGTAGAGCTCTTCCTGCTGACTGAATGAAATGGCAAAACAAGATGTATACTGACATTTTCTCCTTCCCATTCTTCTTGCTCGTAAAAATCCCCAAACGATCCAACACAAAAACCTTTTCTTCATTCTGTCAGCTAACAGTTTGAGCCAACTTCTTATAACAAGACTATAATAGTATTACTGCTTTGCTTAGCAGCTGAAATAGTAGTGACAAAGTGAGTATCTACTCTTTAATTTTTAACATTTCCTCTTTCTAAAAGCCTTTTAGAGTTCAGTTCTTTACTGACATTCTCCCCTGTCAGTCTTCCACTTAAAGCAGTTAAGTAAAGTGAGTGACATATTTAAATTACAGATTCTTAAGCTCAAAAAGTGCAGTGCACACAAACTTAATATGTGCCATGAAAATTCATTGAACAACTATTTTAGTAGAAGTGATTAGATACATGACCATAGGAAAAGACAGGAATGTTAGAATTGAGGTTTTTGTACTTAAATTCCTTTTGCCCATAGGCAGAAATTGTAAAGTCTATCAAAGAGGAGGAATAGAACCAAACATACCGCAGCTGGATGACTGAAAGAAACAAGTTTGTACCTATGTATTTATTCTGCAAATGATAAGTTCAGTGTTCTGCAGGAAGAGTGAAAAGGAGGCAAAATGGAAATCAAGAATGCCAAAATAAGCAACATCAAAACCAGACTTTTAAAACTGCAATTAGTTAATTGGAGGAAGGTTTCAAGGAAGACTCTAAAGAATGGGAAAAAACTTTGCAGAAACTGTCCTGACCAAGAAAACAGGGGATGCTTACTTTAACTGGAACAGATGTGCCAAAACTAAGTACACCATCTTTTCTCTGTGAGGGTAACACTTCCACCACAGACCCATGGAAGCTCTGCTTGACCATGGAGCCACTCACAGCTTCCTAGAGAAAAGGTTCTCCTATCTCACAGCTCCACAGTCTCTGGAGGGTCCACAGGGATGTGCCTTCCATATTAATGGGGAATTATTTAAAACAAATCAGTGAGAGCACATGAGAAGTTCATGCATTATCATTTGGCATGTTACTTGCCTTCTGCCTCTCCAGGTGCTTGTGGTGTGTTTCTGAAGCATCCCTAATCAGGACACAGAAAGCCCTTGACAGACCAGGGGTTGCATCAGGTCACACAGCTATGCATGAGGAGTGTTTTTGAAAAATAGAAAAATAATTATAACCAACATCATAACCATTCCAAATGAGTGGTTGTATGTTGTATTTTTAAATTTCACTATTATGGTGAAAGTTCCTTTCTTAGATGTAGAATTATTCAAAGTGCCTGAGAATGATGGAAATGTTCATTGATATGCAGTTCTTCAAAAGAGCTCTCTTCTGTGAAAATTTGGAATGCATTATTCTTGGTACCTTAACTCACCTGTCATACAGTGATTGTAGATGTTAATGAACTGGATAATGTTAATTTTAGGGGATAGATCAGTGAACAGATTTTTAAATTAAGTTTATATGGTCAGAATTCCTCTAGACCGAACTAGTTGCTTTCATTTTATAAAATATTATTCATGGTAAATGAAAGATCAATTTTAAAGCACTAGTAAATATTTAATTACATTTTCAGAATTTGGTTGTCTTCCCATGTACTTGCTCTACTTGCCCTTTATTGTCATCACTGGACTTTTGTTTCTGCTTAGAGCATTTCATGTAGTGTGTGTCATGTACAAGTTGTTACCTTACCATATAAATGTGCTTGCTCATACTTCTCCCTGCAAAGGAAGTCCACTGAACTGGTTTCCCATAAGCCAAATATTTTTAAAATAGTATTTCTTTAACATTTTTCTTCTATGTTTCAGAGTCAAATAGATCAGTTTAAATCTATCTGTGACAATGCCTCAAAGTGCACTTCAACCAGTAGTTACAAGGGGAGATGTTTATTTGTCTGGAGTCTGTGCTCTTAGAGATCTATCCCTTTCTTAAGGGACTGGCCCCTGAGCAGATAAATTTGTGACAGAATCAATAATTGCAAACCAGAAAAATACTTCTCCTTCAGGTATTTTTCTAGAACAGCATTTTCTAACTGGAATGCATTAGATTGACCATTGGTGAGAATAAAACTAGTCTATGTGCATCTTAATATATAGCACTTAGAATTCAGTGTCATATGTTATATCCAGCAGGCAGATCAAGTACCAAGTCAAGTTCTTGGGAAGAGTGATGGGGAGATCTGTGCATGTGTCCATAAATTTCCAAGGAGTTCTAAGACAAAAACCCTCTGAAAACAGATTGGCATATCTGTTGTCAGTGAAAGATGAGGAGAGAGGCAGGGAGGGATTAGCACATTTTGGGTGGTTCATTTTAATGCCGTGTGCAAATTATATTTGCATTGGTTAAATCCTCAGTTCCTGAAAGTATTTAATTCTATTATATGATTGTGTTGGGGAATGCCTGCACATGTAAAATAACACTAATGTAAATTCTCTGCTTGGACATGCATTCTGGAAATGAAGGTCAAGCTGTTTTATCTAGGTGAATATTTGTACATGTTTAGCATTTTTAATTTAAGGATTTTTTCTCTGCTTGAACATGTGGTATGCAAATTAGGTGGTTGACTGCCTTGGGGGAAAGGGGTCCTTATTCTTGTTAGAAACCACCAAGATCTTTGATTTCTGAGGTTTGTGCCTTGCTGCTTGTGTCAGTGGAAGGTGATGAAAAACTGTGTGGTCCCTAGTCTTTTCTGAGCTTGAGGTAAGGGGGAAGAATAGGCAAAGATCAAATGTGCTTTCCACTTGGAGGGCTTGTTAGCAGCATAACCCACACAATCCTGTCTGGGACAGGGAGGTGTGGGGATTTTACATAGTCTGAGTGCTTCAACATGGTTGTGTGTAATCCCCCATAGCATCCTCCTTTTTTTCCCATACTATCTTAGAAACTCCCTTGTTCAGCTTTAGAAAATTTTTGTTCTTGCTCTGTGTTGTTATCTCTTGCCAGTATTTAAGCAGAATAATAACTTCAGCATCAGACGTGACTCTCTGATGGGGGAAGGCATCTCAAAAAGGTGAAGGTTGTATTCAACTAAAGTTATAAGCACGTTTCTAGAAAGAGCTCATAAATTCTTCTGAATCTTCCTTAACTTTCCTGAGTTTGTAAGGAGTAGAGTCTGTGGATTGAATTACTTTCAGGAGAAATATTTCAGGATGATTTCTTGAACTAAAAGAGGTAATGTGTTATTCTATTCTAATAAAAAGAGGCTTCACTACTTATAGCAGGTTTTTCTTCAAAAGAGGGACTACCATCCTAATGGGGCAGGCATTTTCTATTTAAATTCAGTTAACATCAGTCATGGCTCTGACTTGGTCTTCACGGCTCTGTAGAACCCAAGAGAGAAAATTTAAAAATACCTAACTAGAAATATCTCACTGGAGTTAATGAGCTGTATGAAAGATAAGAGTTCCTGATGTCTAAATATACTGCAATATGGTTATCTTAAAACATATATGTATGTATTCTTTTTAAAAGAACAATTTCTTTTGCATTAAGAAAAGTACAATTAAATCAGCCTTCTCCTAAATGTTCTGGCAGTAATTTTTTTAGCCAGTAGAAACCTGCCTTTCTGGTTTATGAAGACACAGTGCTAACATGTAAAACAAGATGTTATGACTCATTCAAACAATTCTTTGTTCTCTCTTGAAAGCATTGCTGATGATATTTTTAAATATACTTTGGTTTACCCCTAAGAATGCAAGACTTTGGCAAGTCTGAGCTTAATGCAAGACAGATTATGTAATTTTTGCAATGCCATATGATGTGAATGTAATCCTGTTAATGTCTTTGATAGCTTTAGTTTTCAGCTTTGCTGAGTTTTGCTGTAATCTTATCAGAGGAAATAAGATGTTTTTTCTTAGTTTGCAAAACTATCTATAAATGAAGTAGAAATGTACTTCAGGATTAAGAAGTAGCCACTTAGGGATTCATCAGCAAAGCTGCTTTCTTCACTCCACTGGAAGAGACAAATTACTTGTATGAAACCCTGAAGTCATGTGTCTTAAAATGAGAACTTCAATTGAAAATAAGGTTGGAGTGGTTTCACCAAGGGTCAGTGTTTGTTTTTTACCTGAGGAGTGCTTGTCAATGCTGGGAAAATACTGAGGAAGGTGAGGTTAGAAGGGTGTGAGAATAGGTCCAGGCTCATGTCCTGGCTGTTCCCTTGCAAAGCACTGCCTTGTGCACACATGGGCATTGCTGAAAGATCTGAAAGGGGTTGGTGAAGAGGGACGTGCAGCCTGTTTTGGCTGAGGGTAACCAAAGCTCTGAGCATCTTGCTGGTGTAGAGGTGAAGAAGCCTCAGCCACTGTAAATCTGATGGTTTTGCTCAGCCTTTCCCTGTAGCTGGACCACCTGTTTTGGCAGAACCAGCCACGATGGAAGTGTTAACTGACCTGTGACAAGAGAATAAATTAACAGGCATTTGTGCCTAGCAATATATGTAAAAAAGCAGTTAAAAAACTCTTATCTCTGATAGGAAAGAAGGGAGGCTTGAATTTCAACCTTACCAGGTTTCAAATGTGTGTGTGTCTTGGGGATAACCACTAGCTTTAGCATCCCTGAAAGGAAAGCTCTCCCAAAAGCTCTTATGTAGAAGCCATTGCAGTCCTCAGCTGACTGATGCAGAAGACTTCCAGCCAAGAAGGGTAGCTGTATTCTAACCTGGTGCAGAGTCGTGTCGGTTGAACTCTTCTAAGGCTTAAGCTTCTTTGATTACTCCCAGGAGTGTGTACTGTTACTGTAAGATGCCTGAATGGGAAGTTGACAGATTCATCTTTGTGGCTTGATTAGTATTTTTAGTACTGCTTATAAAACCAGCTGACACTATGGATAACAGTGATCAGACAAGAAGTAGAAGCTCATTGAAAACAAATAGATTTGAACCTCACACAGTCACAGAAGCTCAGCAAGACTTGGGTGGGCACCACTCCATTTCTCTTGTAAGCCACAGTGCAGGTAACCCTTTTTATAACTTCTCTAAAGCTTTAATGTCCATGGTGTGGTTAACTGTGTCAAAATCAGTGACTCTGTGTGACTGATGGTGGAGTTCCTTTTGGCTAAAATGTTGCTTAGTGCCCAGTGGGAAGCGTTGCCATTGTTTATCTGCATGAGTTGTTTGAAGTCAGGGCTGCTTGTTTATATTGAGCTTTTCTTGTGCCAGTGTCTAGAGAAGCCTGTCCAATCCTCGATTCTCTAGGCATTGTTCTACTGTTTAAATGATAATGAAAACAGTTATAATGGTGAAGGTAGTTTGCTTTAAATCACACAGAATCATAGAAGATGCTGAGCTGGAACAGACCTGTCAGGATCATTGAGTCCAACATATGAATGATGAGATATCAGTGTCCTTCTTAGTGGGATATCTTCTCTGCTTCTTTGAGTGACAACTGATTTAAAGATAAGGCAGAACAATTATTGCTTTAGTCTTAATAATTTAACCTGTATTTTTTGTAATTTTTAAAGTGTGTTTTGCTTTGTTCTGTCTTTGTGCTCTAGTGCTCCTGATAGACACTCCACTGCTGATTCTTGTCTCACTTTGTCTGACAGCCCAAGTTCAGTTTCATGTTTAGGAATCTGATTATAAAATCACTGTATTGCTCTGCTTTATCCAGCTTGCTAAAATGAGATTTAGTGAAATTCTGCTTACCTTAGTCATGGTTTTCCCCAGATTGCTCTCTGCTTTGTGGCTGATCATTAAGGCTCACTCTACATGCTGAAGGAATATGTAATTGCAGTTGCTTAGTTTAAACAACAATTGTGATGGATTTAGACAGGGAAACCTTTCAAGAACATCCCCTGATTTAAGCAAATACAGAGTAAATCTGGTGAACTGCATAGATATGTAATTCCCAGCTTATCAGAGATGTTCACCTTGTCATGGCTTGTTTTGAATATGAGTGGCCACCTGAAATTGTTGTATTGGCCCTTTGTGTCTAGGTGCAAATCCTGACCAAATGCGTCTGCCGAAAAGAGAAAAGAATCAATCTTCACTGTTATTATGTGACTAATACTTCACCAGTAAAGCTGAAATAAAGGATTTTTTAATCAGCATTGTTTTCCATTTCAATTTTGAAATTATTTATTCAAATACTAAAAAGTTAAATAGCACTATCAACATCCCACAGCTTCATCTTCTTGTTTCTTTTCTCTCTGGTAATTTAGCTACAATTTAGTAGCTTATAAAATATGAAGCAGTTAAGCAAAAACTAATTATGAATTATGTCCAAATTTTCTTGTGGAATTTAGGATTGTAATAGTCAAAGGCTCTAATTGATTCTGAGGGGGATCATTCTGTGTAATTATTCTCCATCTTTCATGTGTGTTGTTGGCTGCCAGGCGAACCGACAAAAACGAGGCATTCAGGTGGAAGTGAGCTTTTTAGAATGCATTCTCAACAGCACAATGTTGTTTTCAATGTTGTCCCCAGCATTGTTTGCAAATACTGTTGTAGGCACTTAATTAAGTGCTGTTCAGGGAAACCGCGATGATTTCAATCAGGGTGTTCTACTGCTCCCCCTTCTACTATCAAAAATACAAACATATTTGAAAAAAAAGCAAAACTAAACATTCTCTACAAAGAGTAGTAACAGAGCAGTTAATGACATATAAGTTAGATCTTAAGGGCAGTTTTGCCTGCTGATCTCCATTGTCAGGGTTTGAGTGACAGGTCTGGAGGAAGTGCCTGATTTGAAAAATAGTGGCTTCAGGAAAGTGGTAGGTTCACCAGCACTGTGGTTATTCAAGAAAATTTGAGATTTTTTTTTTTAGTTGCCATTTTTGGGTTTGTTTGGGGTTTTTTGCTTCTGGTTGTTTGTTTGGTTGTTATTTTGTTCTCTTTGTACTGTGTAATTACTGACTTGCCATGTTCCTAATAGTATTTTACAAAATTACTGTTCAAATGTGTATGAAGGCGAAATATTTTCATCTGTACTGTTGAAATTTTTGTTAAAGGCACTGGGAACTGCCTCTTTTTTTTTTTTTTTTTTTTGAGAAAGCTAATTGAATGCATGAATGCCACTGCACATAGTTGACAAAGGCAGAGCATCTTTGTGAATAGGCTCTGTGAATTCTTTCCCACAGAAGTCAACGAAAGGGTCGGTTGTCCTGAGCTACGTATTTCGTCACTTAAACCTGGTGGAAATAGATTACTTTGGACTGCGCTACTGTGACCGAAGTCATCAAACGGTGAGTAAAAGACATGACAGATTGGATTTTCCACCTATAAAATTCACCCTGTTGTGCTGTTTCCCTGTAAAGCATTGAATTGCCATACTTTCACTAACTTTTGCTATTTCCTGACTCAGGTTTCAAGTAATAATTTCTTTGTTTGTTTGTAATGAAGTCTTGGAGTAGCCATTAATATCTTAGAAAGGGACAGAATCAAATGCTGTGTGGTTGAAAACTAAATGAAGTATAAAGAGTAAACAAATATTACATGGAAGTAGGATTAATATTTTTTCCTCTCTAATACTCTGTCCTGAAGCCAGTGCTTGGTGTTCAATGCTGTCCAGCTTCACTGTGCCCTGCAGTGTCTGGGAAGCAGCGTCCCTGAGCACATCACAGCCTGCTTCGCTTGGAACGCTTGCTGGATACCTATTTCAGAGTGTGCTTGGCAATGACATTTTCACTCTGCCTGAACCATCTCTGCGTCCTTGAGCTCGTGTTTTCTAGAGCCTTCTTGTCAGGGGCTTACCAGATGTCTGAGGCTTTTTCCACCAGGAGATTACAGTCCTCAATAGACAAGAAGATTGAAACCAGGCTGAGACGTTTCAGCCAAACAGCCAGTGCCTTGGGGCAGTGCTGTCTGAAGTGGTCCCCTGCCTGAAATGGCCTCTGCAGGGTTACTGCAGGCAGAGGTGAGGAGCAGGGGATGCTCAGCAGGAGGGACCAGTGCTGTATTAACAGGGTGGTCTTCATATTACCTTAATTTTATAAAGGGAATAATGCCTGGCCTATGGTTAAATCAAGTCCAGTAGTTGCACTTATGAAGCCAATGATCTGTGATGAGAGTGCTGTATAAGACCCTGTTTCATCTAGATATCATAGTAACTTATTGAATTGGCCAAATACTTGCCAGTTTCTTCTGTTAAGCCATAGCTGATTATGTAGAGCCTGAATTCAGAACAGTATTAGAAGATGGTTACTGATTGCTCCTGAGAGCTGCAGACTGCCCCACTCACTGTGCCATAGCCTAGACTTTTCTGAATTCAGTTCCTTGATAAGTTTCTAACTGAGTTTCTTTCCATGGAGATGAAAGCTGTGAACTAGAGGTAGACAACTAAAAACAGTATTTTTGATTTCCTGGGGAAATTGAGGTGTGATTAAAGAGCAGATAGGTATTTTTTGCTCTCTAAAGTGTTTTCCTTTTTCCTGTGGGGGCAAATAAAATCAAAACGACTGCTACTAGGAATATTTCCAGAGGTATACACAAGGTGTATTTAATGTGTATATATGACAATATGAAAGTAAGAGAAGATTGTATCTCCTTTGTGAAAGGTGTAACACATAAAAGCACATTTTAGGATCCATCCTGCTAACACATTGGATGTTTGTATTGTGTGGTATTGGTGTATTTGTACTATGCTAATGTGCATGAGCTGTAGGCACAACCCAGCCTCTCCACACACAAAAGCAGTTTTTTAAAAAACGTTTTTTCCCACATGTTGCTCCAGTGGAGTAAATTTAATGTTAGCCTCAGGCATTGTTCTCTGACCAGCCCAAGGTCAGGAAGGCACTGTGCCTCTTGATCTTCTCATGGATTAGGAAGGCGTTTATCCCACTTCTGCCATTCACCTGCTCTTGCCCCAACACCAGTTGTGTCATGTGGATACAGGAGGTACAACCAGAGCCCACAGCTGTGTGCCACCTTGCAGAGTGTACCTGCCCTGCCATGTAGGTGCTGCCACAGTGGCTGACCAAGTTTATGCCTCTGCATTTGCATTTGCATTTGTTGTAACAAAATACTGTGAAGACTCCTGTTCCTCTGGTTCGTCTGTGTGTGGATAATGAAAAGTTGATGCTATTTCATCTAAATATTCATAAATTAATCAAAGTGTGCTACTGTGCGTAGTTTTATGTGTATGGTATTATGTTGCTAGCTTGCTATTTTCAGTGAAATCTTGTAAACTCTTAAGAATGGAAAATACAAATGGAAAGTTTCTATGCAACAAACACACCTTGTGCTTTAGCTGTAAACATATATTCAGTTGCACGCTCACTGTAGCTGAAATTCTCTGGGTTGTTGTAGGAATTAGTCCTGTAATGGCTGGCAAGAAGCCTAGATTTGAATTTTGTATTGGATATTTTTTAGATCGACCACAGCAGATTTCCTAAGGGAAGAGGAAAAAGGTTACCTTGCTAATTAGTTTTAAAACTATGCTCCTGAGTTAGTCTCAGAAAGAGGGAAGTGTTTGGAGGTTTGGCTACTGATTAATACATTACTTTTGGTGGGGAGTGTTTTATTATTTGCACTGTCAGATTTTTTTGTCACACCATGTGTTTAAGTGAATGATGAATAAAGCAGGGTAGACAAAACTATGTATTTTAAAGAACACAAACCACTCACAAAAGAAATACTTTTCTTACTAAGGGTTTGAAAGAACTTGTTTAATTATTTTCCCCATTACTTTTACACACCTCAGCACTTCCAGGTGGTCTTTTAAGTGCTATGTTGGTGTGGCACCTCTTATGTGGGTGGTATCATAATTATTTTAGTAGTACCAGTAGGGCTCTAATCAGTGAACAAGGTTTCACTGTGCTATGTAGTATATGAATACGTAACATTAAAATGGTCTCCTCCAGAGCAGCCAACAACTAATTAGCCTGTGAGAATAGCTGGATGCAGCAAACAGATTGACAAAACTGGATGTCACTGATGGGACCATGAACAGTAGGATAAAGCATAAACTGGATGTCCCTGTCTCTAGGGTAGCAATTTGATTAAATTACACAAATTTTGCTTTGTTGACATTCTGTGTTTCCTCAAACTCTCCATGGTAAAAGGACCGTGTTTAATTTGAAAAAACCAAGCTCTGGGAGATTACAAATTTCTGCCAGAACAGTGTAAGCTATATCTATCTTGTGCTCTGAAGAAGGTGGGAACAGCAAAAATTTCTTGTAATAATTAATTAAAATAGAACATTTATTAATTGTTTTAAAATCCTGCGATACAAAACTACACTCAAATGGACAGATGAGTGCTTTTTCATGTAATGCTTGAGTATCCTTTCTTTTTGGTGCAAATACTTTAAAAGAAAGACCAGTTTTCTCTGAGTGTCACTGAATCTCTTAGTGTGCTTTATTTTCAGTCCTTCACTTGAGCTTTTTGTATTGTGCAGGGACTGCTGACACCCAAGTTATGCTAAGGTGAGACCAAGTATGGTCTCTTCATGCTTCTTAATGTGGATGGTCAGCTGAGTATTGATTGGCATTTGTCTTCCGCCTCTACTGCCAGTACATTTGGCC